>NC_028452.1:43208776-43215436 GCF_000263155.2 Setaria italica | reverse complement strand
CCCCCCGCCTATATATATATATATATATATATATATATATATATATATATATATATATATATATATGCCTCCGCTATTCGGTCCCCAGGGTACAGAATAAGCTATTCTGTACCCGAGTCCCTCCACGCACCGGCCTCCCGCGCGTCCCGCGCGCTCGACTGACCATCCGTCCGCGTCTCTTTTTTTTCTCCCGTGCGTTTCACGTTTGCATCTGGAACTGCAGTTTCCAATTCCGCCGCTGTATGCCCAGGGGAGGACGACGCCCAGGGGAGGACGACACCGCTGTCCCGCCGGAAGCAACGCCCAGAGGACGGCGACGCCGCGACCCCTAGGGTGGTTCCGCGCAGACGAGCAGCGACGGCCGTGCTGTCCTCGCGTGCTACGAAGAAGACGTAGACGTCGAGGGGCTCCCGCAGATTTCGGAGGTGGGCAGCGGACGGCGTCCTCGTCAACGAAGGGCTGCTGTGCATTCAGTTTATTCAAACTGGCTGCATTCTTCAGTTCTGTCATTGCAATATATTCAAACTTCTCTTTCGTACGCTTTGGCTCGGATCTCAGTGGCTTCTTTTTGTGGAAGGGGAGCTTCCGGACAAACTAGCGAGGAATGGGACAACAGAAGGCGAGATTAGCACGGTGAGTTTTGAGTATTTGAAAAGAATATGAAGGACAATAGAAAAAGATTATTATATTGAAGAATTATCATAGTGTGGTATAATACATTTGCAGAATGGGGAGAACACGGAGGCGGAGGTTTCCAGCAAGATTGGACAGTGAAAAACAACATCAAGGAAGCCAAGTAGCGATTAAATAATTTACTTAATAATCGAGTACAGAAACTGATTTTTGTAATAAGAGTAATATTTTAATAAGGCATTACCTTTGTCATTGTGTACATTCTTGAGTACCGACCCCAGAATGCGAATTCTGATCGTGGCGATAGTCAAGGTGTGAGAATATGTAAGAATTAGTGCGACGGAGAACATCCCTATGCAGTGTTAGGTCCATGATTTCATTTGTGGTTGTTTGAGAATGGATCATGTGATGTTGCAGCGTGAGAAATTCTGCCCCCTGCGATTTTTCAACACACGCTAACAGGAGAAACTGAACATTGGGTAACACTCATATGCAATAGCAGCTTCCTTTCAATGAATCAGTTTTGTTTCTCCGAATATCTGTGCTGCTTAGAGGCGTAGAGATGTTTCTGTCCGTCCCTACCTCCCTCAATGTGCTAAGAGACAAAGTCAGTATTACCTATAATCGAGCTCTTGTTTTACTGTGGAAATCTTTAGCGTAATTTTCTATAGAGTAACAAAGCTTCACACACACGGCAAGTAAAAGGCGTATATCCACAAATATGGCACTTCAGATATACGACAAAAAGGATGAAACCTTGTGCTACATTACTGGTGTCCCATTTCCATTGCCGTAGCAACATGAAACAAACGATCAGTTTATAATATACAAAAGACTAGCAATAGCGATAGGAAAGCTAGACGCAGCGGCCTCATAAGAGAGGCATACATGCTTAAAACAGAACAAAGAGATGCGTCGGGACTGTCGCAGCAGCATTAATACACATCAAAAATGAGGTATTCACATGTCAGTCACAAAACTAAGCATTGTTCATATATGAATCATGAGAATGTACAATATGCACAGCTACAAAAGAATAAAAAATTAAATAGTAAAGGGTTGTAATGAACAAAAAAAAACTAATAGAAAAAAGGGTGATGATCATCTCGACGATACTGAAGGATTTCGTCGGGCAGCACCACAACCTTGTTCTGCTTATGAAAAGTGAGGTAATACAAGGTCTCAGCACGCAACTCTTTTGATCGTTCCTGAAATTAAAGACATATAGCCATGAAAAGTAAGAAACTGCATGTGAAAGGGTAGAGTCTTGGGAAAAGACTTACAGCAGCGATGCTAGTGTGTAGTGAGCCATGGCCATCACCATCATAGAACTCGAGAAACTTCATGGCAAAGAATGCACTGTCCGACGTGGCCTTCTGGACGGGAACCTTGACCGGGACATGTCTCCAGTTCTTGAATGATTTAAATTTGAGAGGTGCAGCAATGGAGAGAGCATCACTTAGTCGGTGCATGATTTTTTTCCCAAATTCCAAATGATACTTGTCCCAATTGTTGTCAGACTCAGGGGTGTACAACATTGAGTCAAGCACATCAATCCGTGATTGGCCAAAGTTAACGCAATAAACAGACCAATGGTGCTGATGTAGAACTGGTAGAAGAATCTACACAATGTGTAAAAAGAAGAATTGACTTATTTTTGCGAAAATATAATAACAATGACTTATCTACTTAACTAAATTCACGAGTACAACATATGCAGAAGCTACTCAAACACATAATTATGTAACCAGCAAACTCATGGCCAGATTGGAGGACCAGAAAAAAATGGACAAAAGCTAACCAAAAAAAAATAGTAGATGTACCATCTTTGTCTTCTTCAAGTCTGTGAAAGGAAGACAACATTGGATGGCTGTCACTGCAGCAAACTGGCTATATTTGGGTTCGGAGCTGTCCCTTTTGTGCCACTCAACATTAAGAATTGCCTTCAAGAAAAGAAATACCATGGAATAAAAAAAAGTACGAAAGAATGGAAATTTTTTAATAAATCTAGTGTCAAAGAATGGCAAAATAAAAGCTTACTGAGAGGTCAGCATCAAAAAAAAATTCTGTAGCCATGGCACTCGGGTCTGATCCAATAATCATCATAGCTAAGACATTTGACAAATCTTGTGATAAAAGTTGAGTCTGGGATTGCACCATTGGCAAATGATTGTGCAATCATGTCACAAGTTAAAGGGGTGCTACCAAACTGGATCACCGGCATGCTGTGGATATTACAATCAGCAAATGGAGAAATAGAAAGTTTGGCTATTATAAGATTTAGAAATGGACAAAAGCTAACCTTTTCAATGTGGAGTCATTAGCGCACATGTGTCCAAAGAGACTCATTGCTGCGTCCACATTGGGTGCAGGACGGGACATAATTCCATACTTGAAGGGTGAAGAATATTTAGCAGGCTTCCGTGTCATGCGTTTCTGTTCTGACACATGTAAAGTGCCTGACACCATGTTATTTTGATCCTTTGGATAGGTCAAAATAACATGTAGTTGGAAAATAATTAGCTGGAAGGATTGCAACTCGAATCGAATGGAGTGGGTGGTAATCGTGTCCAGTTAAACATACAGTTTTGGCCTGGTCTTCAAATTGGGTAGTGCGTGATGAAGGGAGAGTATGCATATGATTTGATTGCTCTTCACAATAGATGGAATCAATGAGATTGTTGATTCTATTCATATCATGGTTGCTGTCAGGCAAACTAGAAGAGGGGGTATATGATCTGAAAAATTAATTTCATGAATACAGCGTTAAGCAAGAACATAAATGACTCCTAAACAATTAAAGGCTGAGCATATGGGTAACAATCCTGACAGCTGCATATTGTAATGTAAGCCTGGATACAACCTGGAAAAGAGATAAAGAGAAAATTCAGACTACATAGTGCTAACCTGAGCAAGTAGTAGTACGTGCATGGTCATCCCTGCAAGCTTCTTGATGAGGTTTAGTGCAAGGTGTAGTGCCACCAGTTTTAGATGTGGCGGGATCTGTGACCAAGATTTCCAAAATAACTGCTGTTAAGCTTTTATAGTAAATGGTCATTACCGAGCATTTTGCTTGTTGTAGTATGCGATAGGCAGTACCTGTGGTGTATGAGTTTTGGCTGTTGCCATCCCTTAATACGTCATCTCTGTAGCAAGAACTTGGGGTCCTGAAAACACCGCCGTTTCCATGCTCGAATAGTTGACCTACAGAAAGTAATGTACAGAAAAATAAGTTGAAACGTTCAAGAGCAATTTGATTAGGAATTGAAAAAAAAGTACATAATCAGAATGGATTGTGGGGATCGATGTGTGCCACCGTTGTGAGGATCGACAGTCGATCTTCGATGCCTGAGTTGTTCCTCCATGAAGTCTCCCCAATATTGTTAGGATCAGAAGCCGACCTCTGGGCAGCAATAAGCTCCTCTATTACCGGTCCGCACTTTTCAGCTAGACGATAAGGAGCTCTAGCAATGTTGCATAGAGAAGCTTGGATGGCACAAGTGTTCTCAGATAAGGTTTGGTCAAACTGGTCGAACAATTCATTAAATGCTTGCAAGGGGTGACCAGTGAGACAACCCAATGGACGGGATAAGAGATCACGCAAACGTGGAATACGAATCTTAGGGACATTAGTCATGTCATCCAAACCAACATTGAAGTTCCTGGGTCTTGGTGGAGCCTGGCATGTATAATGATGTGTAAAATTGAGTACATACAAGGAAAAAGGAAATGACACTAAAAGTAAACCATGTAAAAAATAAGGAAACTACATGGAACATATGTCAGGTTTTAGAAGTGAGTAACGTACACAGAGCAACAAGAAGAATAATACAACACCAGGAATTACTGCATATATATGTGCATAGATATTGTGTGTGTATTTGTAACATGACAATTCAATTTAATATTTGGCACATACCTCTGTGCCATCCTGGGCAAGGAAATAATCGGTTAATCGCCTAGAATTATCAGCTGCACTATTCTTTTCCTTTGAAGAGCGGTGAGAGGACCGAAACTTCTTCCTACGGCGATCTACAACCCCGGTGCGATCATCAGAAGCATTCCTCATACGGCGAACAGATTTATTGCACCCCGGATCATGGTCATCCGCAATAAAATCAGCACGAGGATCATCAGGAACATAACTCTGTTGAGGAACATTTCGGTTGGGTAGCTGTTGAAAAGATGATCCAGGGCCACCACCCACTGGATAAGATGATTGCAACTCGGGTCGAAGAAGAACCTCGAACCTGAAGTGAGAAAAATGAAAGTATAAAGTATAGACCATGAATCAATGAAAATGCAGTGGACTACAGGATAGGCGGTAAAATTATAAACACGCGCATAGCTCTCCTGTGTGCTCTCGAATACAGCTAGCTTCGGGTTGATAGGCATCCTATTCACCAACCGCTAACAAGTATCTGTCCTGGGAGACAAATCAAATTGAACATACTCTGTGTCAGTAATAATGAATACAATGAATGGTTAGGATCCAAATATGTTGTAGTTGTTTACATGGAATATTTACAAACTGAAAATAATAAAATGATGTAAATGTTATGACAGGCATGGGAAAGCGGAAGAGATGAGAACACAGATAAAAATGAGTCACATAAGACCTTCTAGTTGAGCAGATCCGTGGAGAACCTTGCTGAACACCTTCTGACTGTAAGAGCTGCCTGGCATGGGGGAGGAAAAGAGTTGTTAATAAAGTATAAAAAGAGTTGTTTTCGAGTGCATCATTAATATCATATGAATCCTGTTACTGTGGTGGTTCTAAAATACCTTTCTGTTTTATTCTTCAAAAAGGATTGACTCCAAAATAAGAACAATTGAGCTTGATGGTAGGCGCATAAAGTTGCAGATCTGGGATACTGCTGGGCAAGAACGTTTTCAAACTATTACAACTGGTACGCAATATGCTTCGTTTGTTGTGCGGAGCAGGTTCTTTAACTATTTATGTGAAACTGCTCTGAATCTACAAACTTTTGACTATGCAGCCTACTACAGGGGTGGAATGGGCAATTTGCTTGTGTATGATGTTACTGACGAGTCATCATTCAATAGTGCGTATTCATCAACTTCAATCAACAGACTTTGGCTTCCTAAACTGACCTTGCTGTGGTCATTGGCAGATATAAGAAACTGGATTAGGAACATTGAGCAACATGCTTCTGACAATGTGAACAAAATTTTGATAGGCAACATAGCAGACATGGATGAAAGCAAACGGGTATGTTTTGTTCTTCTTTATTGTCTCTTGTCCATGATATGCTGACATCCTATTTGCGATTGTGCATTTTAATGTTCAGTTTAAAATGAAAACGTAAAATCTTACTGGTGCTTGGAAGTATTGAAGAACTGGCTTCCTCAACTGACCTTGCTGTGGTCATTGGCAGATATAAGAAACTGGATTAGGAACATTGAGCAACATGCTTCTGACAATGTGCTTGCATTAGTTCTGGCATAGAACTTCATGATGTGTTACCTACGGAACAAAGTTACCTACGGAAGATGCGTGAAATCAAAAGCTTAAATCAGATTGTTGAATCTAATGCCCGGCTCGGCCATGGCTCGGCCAGCAGGAACTCGACAGCACTGCATGAAGAAAGGAACGCACAAGAGCAACTAATTAAAGAGAAGAACAAGGACGCGACGGAGTACTAACCGACGAGGACCAGCGGAATCAGCTGTGAAATGCCAAATTGAAGATGACGGCCTGCGGGCGAGGTGCTAACAACTGAATGCGGTGGAGGCCCTACCCGCCAGCAGCTGGGGAGCGGCGGATGCGGGGGATGCCGAGCGGCGGCGGCGGCGAGGGATGGCGACTGGCGGTGACGCGAAGATCAGAGGGCGCGACGACGGCGGAGGGCGGCGAGCTTAGGGTCTGGGAGCGGCGGCGGCGGGGGAAGGCGAGCGGCGGCGGGGAGGCGGGGGATGGCAAGCGGAGGCGGGGAGGGATGGCGAGCGGCGGCGGGGAGGAATGCCAGCGGCAGCGGCGGGGGATGGCGAGCGCGGCGGGAGGGG
>NC_028452.1:43193472-43205798 GCF_000263155.2 Setaria italica | reverse complement strand
TGCCTCAGGCACTTAGCAATTGTTAGCGATAGAAATCAGCCGATTGAATCTCTAGCGTCGGAAACACGACTCGGGAAAAATCTGCTTAACTCTTGTTCGGGTGATAGTCCTGGTGCGATTCGCGCGGCGTGCCAGCCAATCTGGCCTGTTGATTGGCAAGGAAAGAAACGTGTCAGATCCCAGAGGTTGCGATTGGCTAAGGTTCTGATCTCGAGGAAGCTTATCAGTGAATCGGCCGATTTCTGTAATAAAGAAATCGGCTATAATATAGCCAATTTGCAGACAACTTTGGTGAAGAGACGTCGTGGGGTGGCGAGCGGCGGCAGGGAGGGGTGGCGAGCGGCGGCGGCGGGGGATGGAGAGCGACGGCGCGTGGCGGGGGATGGCGAGCTGTGGCGGTTCCTGCTAGGAGGAACGGGAACGGGAGGATGTTGACCCACGTTCGGAGGAGCTGGTATAAAAATCGGAAAACCCACGTTCGTGAACCGGCCGCGCCTGACCGCACCGATCGGCTCGGGTACGGAATAGATTATTCCGTACCTAGGGTATTGTATAGTATAATCCTATATATATATAAAATATAAATCTCTACGCGTTCATGGCTTACCGCCGTGAGCATGCATAAGCTAATCGTATTATTGGTTACTTATCATTGTTGCATTTTCTGTTAAAAACATCATATAAGTCTATTTAATTTGTGTATGTAATTTTTTTAATTTAATCCATATTTTAGTTCACACTACATTGAATTTAAGAAAATAAAGGTCAAAATCTAATTAACTTTGAAGTTCAAATTAAATAGGAACTAGTATTTTAAGAGTAGCCTTTCCGAGAAATGAAGAGCTAGTCATTCAATTCAAGAAATTAAAGTTATACAAATACAGCTGTCAATATGACAGTTCTATTTTTATTTGATATTCATGCACTAGGAATCACTACACTGTGCTAAACATCGACCTTTAGGTCTTGTTTTGGTCGCGGGGTTACAGTTGCAGTGCCTCTGCTCCTCATGCATCACATCCTAGATCCCACTTGAACTCCTCCCTTCGCAGAAAAGCGCGCGGTTCCCGCACAGTCCACTTGATTAAATTGCAGCTGCTTGCCCCAATAACTCGATTTGGTTCTTGATCTACTTGCAATGCAAAGGATTGAACAAAGTATGCAGTGCCTAACACAGTAAAGTGCACAGTCCTGTTTATGTAACACCATGTATCTGATATAACGTAAATTAACTCCATTTGTGCAGTTCAGAGTGACATATATATCCTTGAGCATGTCGCTGCACCAGATGAGCCCATGCTTTGCGTGCAGTCACCTGTCCTGCTAGCTGTCCAGGAGAAGGAAGGCGATGAGCTCCGAAAAACACTCAAGTTGTTGAAATCCTTCAGCCAGGTTCTTGGTGCATGCAAGTTTGCTCAGTGCCATAATAACATGCACATAACAGAATAAATTTCCTGGGTAGCAGAGAACTATCAGATAGACAGGAGCATTATATTTTATTAGGAGCTTTGAGTAATTAAATTTAGCAGATGGTATTAGAAAGTTATGCTCCTTATAACTGTCATGGTTCGCAAAGCATTCAATTCAAGCTGCCAGGTTATACTATAAAAACATCGGACGGCTCAGATTAATTGTATACTATTAAAAACTTCACTGGTAGTATGGGTATGAGTAGTATAGGTGGTATAAGGTATGAAGTCGCCGCCGTACCTTGCACGGATCGGCAGTTGCTGCGTTACTTGAATCGTAGGGTCGAGCCATAAAAAGAAATTAATTACTAAGTTACCTTTAACAATGGATGGTTAGATTTTCTCTATACTATATACCACTAAGTAGTAGTATTGGGTACTGTAAAAAACCTCTAGATTACAGATTAATAAACTTTATTGTTGAACTTGCAGATCCTACAAAGTTATTTTGTGCGGAGGTGTACATCTGTATCTTGAGTATTTGAGATCAGCCACATATTGTTAGCTCAGCAAAAGTAAGCATATGAGTTTCATGAATGTAGTTAGGTACATCGATTTTTCTATTCTATTAAGTGTGCATTAAATAGTGTGTAAAAGATCACAACAATTGTTCCTGTCGCTTATTCTCAACCGTTTGCATTTCAAAGAAGTTAATCTCTGAATGTACTTGGAGTACATCTTTACAGGACAGCTCAAATTCAGTATGAGATGACCACAAGCTAATCCATTCAAGCATGTTTATATGGTTTGATGACATTGGATTATGTTTCATGTCATATATACGAAAAGCATAAAGATAGCACTTATGATTGGGGGAAATTAGATTGACTTAGGCACTACTCAAGAGTCAAGTCCATTGATTTGTTGATCTTCCAACGCAAATTGTTCGTTCAAAATTTACAGTAAAAGATACTGGCCCACTCCAATTTGGGCGCGGCAAGGCCACGCCTGCCTTCTTTATTGTTCGACTTGTATGAATAAATAATAAATACTCTCTAGCATTCTCTAAAATATACCAAATATAAATCCGTGATGATTTGAGTGCACCTTTTTTTTTGTCTCATTCGATTCTTTCATGTCCACTCTATTTACATGCATGCTAATCAATGCGATGTACTTGCCACCCAACTCTAGCAATAGCAATAATTGATGGGTAAGTATAATGTTTTACCTCTCACCTTAATTATTGTGCCCAAGTTCAAATGAATTTGTATTTGAGATTGGAGGGTCTAATAATGGAAATAATTCTAATGCTCGCAATCAACTTGGACAAAAAAATGTATATATATATCTGTATATACTACTACTTTTTTTCTACCCAGTGTATGACCAATAGATATAATCACAACAAATCGGACAATCTTGTTTCCTCTTTCTGCTCATATGTGTAAGGGGGTGTTTACTTCCACCTTGCTAAACTTTAGTTGCTAAACTTTAGTAACTTTTAGCTGCTAAACTGCCAAACACCCTTGCTAAAACTTGCTAAAGTTGAGTTGCTAAAGTTTAGCACTTTAGCAAGTTTTTTGTTGCTAAAACTTGCTAAAAGGTAGGCTGGACAACATATACCCCTCATTTATTGCTTGTCTCCCCCCTCCTGCGCACCTTTAATAAGGGTAGATAGGTCCTTTTACAGCTCATTAAATGCCTTTTAGCAAGAGTATCCAAACAACTTTGCTAAAATTTAATAACTAAAGTTTAGCAACTTTTAGCAACTAAAGTTTAGCAAGGTGGAAGAAAACAGGCCCTAAGGTCTATCATCTCTCCCTCCTATCTTCATGTATCATAAATCTTTACATATTTGTAATTTATAAGTCACATTGTTTCTGTTTTTTTCTTTTTAAGTCTATATCACATTCTGTGTCCATGTGAAAGATAAAGAAAAATGCAACTTACGTTTGAACGGGCCGGGGAACATCATACAGATTGAGTATCTGAAGTGCACCTGAAAATGCTACAAAAAACGGAATTAGCTACTGCACCGTACCAATTGTTCCATCTAAATGACTGTGGCTACCCCATTGTTTTGAAAGACTAGTAAACGAAATGTGCGTGCCAAACATAAGCCAAAGCTTTTGGACCAAAAAAATTGCTGGGGACACTACAGCACGCTTCCAAAACACAGCCATGAGAAAAAAGAAAAAAACACACAGGCACGAGCAAATTAAAAGAGAGCTCGGCAGGAACGAACATCCATCGTCCATGGCATGCATATATACCGAGTACAGAGATAACAGGGTGTGAGGGTGGTCAAGGACGGCGGCAGCCAAAGTAAGCAAAGGCGCTTGAGAAGTTGCACGGAGCTCGAGAGGAAATGCAACGCGAACTTCTCATTTCCTTGAGAAAAGTACGTTGTTACCTGTTAGCAGCAATGCCACCACTGAAATTAGCTATGTACATGGTGTGTGCAGAGGTACATGAGAGGTCCAAGCAATGCTCAAACGACAATAAACTTTCTTTTCGTTCGTGTTCAGAGAAGTTGCTATAGGATGACAGTCCGAAAATACGGCGAAAAGACTTTGCTCTTCTCTATTTGATAAAAGAAAGGCTGTGCCTCTTTTTTTTTTTCGGAATCGTTCCTTCATCTTCTGATACTTTTCCTCCCTTTGTTTCCTTCCTTCCTTGCCTCCGACGACAAGAAGTTCAACAAATTCTAACTAGCATGAGATGGATTAGCGCGTTGTGTGATGATCTTTGCGCGTCGACGACATCGCAGGGCAGGGTGGAATAAGGTAAAGGATCGCTACGCGCTCCTGGCCTATTTGCGTTGATTATTCATGGACATCAAGTCTTCGTCGTTGGCGTCAATCGTTTCCTTCTGCTGTACTTTTGCTACAATTTTTAATTTTTCATCATGCCACAGCACAAGATCATATATTCAAATGCAACTGTGTGGGTTATCTACTCTCTTGTCTCAAGGCAGTGGGTAGGTTCTGTGATCGAGTAATAAGCTTGCACATTCGCCGTGTCTCCTGTTCCCTCCTCCTCACTTGTTTATGGCCACTGTATATGGTCGTACATGAACATCATTATAGAAGTTCAGAGTTAAACACCAACTGTCCACTGCGCCTGCATGTGCAAGCTAAGCGCTCCTTCCTGGAGGTGCTAAACTTTGTATGTCTACTTTTCCATCCACCTCTGGTTGCTTACGCTGTTGGTCTATCAAAGACTATATTGCCGTTAAGCACATGCTTCACACGAATAGTTAATTTTGATCCTTGGTTCAAGTCTGTCCAATTGCCATGCTCTTATGCATCATGGACGTTAAATTTCCGTGTAACAGACATTCTGCTAGTGGCCCGCGCTAACAACGCGGCTAGCTAGTATGGTTTCAGCTATCATACTAATTGGTAATAACAACATGCACCTTTTTTTCTCTCTAGACATTTTGTGTTATTTTTCTCATAGTGATGAAGTACTTGTGTAGGTTTTTTTTTTTGAGTTGTTCTCCTGTTTTCTTCTTGAGCAACTACGTTAATGTACTATCTTCTTTCTTTTCAGCAAACCAATTTTTTCTTTGATGATCAAGATCTTGGTGCACATCTGATCCATGGACATGAAATAGACCTATGCTATTTGATATAACACTGGTCCCTTTTTAATGTCTTTAGCTCAGTATCTAAAGCCTATGGACATCATGAACTGGATCGGCTTGATACTCTCCTACTATTTTTTTACCACATACAATCCGGTTTTTGTGTAGTTTTTTTATTTGATATACTCCCGCTATCATTCTCAGCAACTACACCAATGCACCATCTTCTTTTGTTGCTCGGCGGAATTATGATAAAAGCTAAAGGAATCTATTGGGAATTGTATGATATAGACATACTGACTCAATTTACAATTTCTTCTTTGACCATGACAATCTTTAGGTGAGAATATTACGACTTCTTTTTTATTCGGAATGGATCTAGACCTCTCCCTCCACCTTTGACATAGGCTCTTTTGGCTATGTTTACCTTAGCCTTCATACCTTGTAGTAGTACCTTATTTTGTGCTTTGCCTTAGGCTGCGCGTGTCATTATTCTTGCCTTATTGTTATGGTTCCTCTCCACAGCATGCACATGCTCCAGCTTGTTTCACAACCTACCCATGTTCCCCATTTATCATTGCGAGTTTTGCTTGCATATCGATTATGATGTTCATTTTCTTTTGAAGCATCTTGATCTGACCAGTAGGCATGTTCTTGAGAAATCGTTTGGCCTTACCGCAATGCTATAAATTGATCTTATAATACTCTAGCTCAGCTCAAATATTTTTTCATGCTCTAATCCTATTTTTAGTTTAAATTAATGATCTTTTATATAGGCTCTTTATTTGGGTATTTTAGGGTAATGCATTTCATAGATGTTACGGATCCCTTTACAGCATCCCTAGTATGACATTTCATAGACTCGCTATATTTTTGTTTTTATTATCATAAATCTTTAGGTTAATATTTATGTTTTGAACGGAGTAGTATGTTTCAGATATAAAATAAATAAAATACAAAATAAGAGAAAATAAATTACTTACCCTTAAAATGTATCCATTTGTTTTTAATATATGACATTTAAGACAAAACGATTAATTTATTTTAAACTAATACCTCATTTTAATCATCATATATTTCAAATAGAGAAATTAATATAGATTATTGTAAACTAAGCGTGAATTAGCTCATTTTTTAACAGGAAAACTCTACCTTATAACTTTGGTGAAGCGAGAGTAGTGCTTCCTTCGTTTTAGACTATCGTCCAGCTAGCATTTGCATAGAGTCCATATTTGCTTTTTGCGTGGTACTTTGCCTTGGATTCTTAGCGTACATGCACACATGGTGTTCTAGCACGTATGTGGGGGTTCTGGATCGGATTTAGAATAATTTAAACCGTTAGATCATCATAAAATCCAACGGTGCATATTCTTCTTCTTTTTTGAATTAACGTGTGAACTTCTAGACACTCTTGGCTCTTCTTTTAACATTATTATATTAAGATAATAAATGGCATATATAGAAAAAAAAGATAAATAAATGCATGCATCCGAAAGATACTAGTAGTGCATGCGCTGCACGTTGTTCCTCTTGTCCATTTAATTTCCAGGGAATTTAGCCTGCATTTCAATCACATCGTTGGCTTCGCTAGCTATTTGATGATCACAGCACAAATATATATGGCTGCCTTGCACTGGACGAGTTGTATAAAGTACAGACAGTCACAATTCTTAGAAAGAGCAAGAAATGCTCGTAGATGGTCTTGTTCTTTCGCCCTGCTCCTCGTCTTCTTCTCTTCTCGTCCTCCATCATGTAATACTCCATCACAAAGAAAATAAAAAAGAGAATTCAGGTAGAGGCTCCGCAATGGCTACCCCCGCGAGTATATCGATCAAGAATCTTGCAGCAACGGGATAAGGTTACGCTTGTATTGTCAGGCGTGCATTAGCCATGCACCGATGCCCCATGATCGTCGAGTGTGCCTTACTCTGCAAATTAGAGTTGCAGGCTTTAATTTATTTGGTGGATGGACTGCAAGTGTTAATCAGTTATCATCAGTTCATGGCAAAAAGCCAGTCTCCGGATCACAGTGAGGTTGCATGCCATGGCATCTCGTATTACAAAAACTTCAAAGTTTCTTGGAATTTGTTGTGAAACAACCGGACTTTGTATGGATGGAAAGGATTGGAGGACTAGAAGTCCTAGCCTTGTCTGGTTGTTTACGGGCTCTTACCGCTTGGTTCGAAGTATGTATATCAGATGAGCGTCCCTATTGTATACGAGGTCTACTCGTCTTGTTTGTTCTTGTGCTTGTCATGAGAGACGTGAGAGGGAGAAGATCCCACGTGTTTCACGACACGTTATCAGATGACCGCTATTCGTCGACTACGCTGAAGGAGTTGCCATCAAGCTCGACGCCGGCGATCTCATGCCGTTGTCCTTGACGACAACTACTTCAACGACGTTGACTACATAAACGTTGTCAGCAATCGGATCTGCATTGACTCTCCACCAAGCCGGCAGGTCCCTGGCCTTGCTGAACTGTCCCACGCGACAGGCTTCGAATCCGTTCGTTGAATCAAGCTATAAGGGCAAGTACATTGGTGTTGTCTAATAGGCGGTCTCATGCATTGACACGTAATCTTGAGACGATTCAACAGGCAACCCATACAATGGGTTGTCCTATAAGTTGTCTGGTGGTGGTATATAATTCCTTAATTTGTGCATAAGAAAAATAAAATATTATGAGTTGCATGGCAACAATAACTCGTACAATGGTTGTTAAGTTGTCTCGTAGTCCTACAATTTAGCTCATGAGGTGGTTGTTTCGCGAAGCAACGACCTCTTTCTCTCTCCTCGCTCTCTCTCCTCCACATCATCAAAAATCCTACGTGGCACTGCATGAGACGACCTATGAGACCGCTGTCGTGTAGCAATGTACTTGCCCTAAGGTACGAATTGTTTTTCCGGATTTAGTAGATTAGATCGGTAGAACCAACCTTCGAGTTCGTGGTTTAATCTGCTAAATCAAACTACTACCGAAAAGTAGATGGCTTGCTTTTGTTTGATCTCGCATGATCGTCCATATTGCACCTGTATATTGGTGACTTAGGGCATGAAGTAAAAAAAAAAAACGGGGGAAATGTTTTTGTGGGTAATGCTACTGGCACGATGACCAGCAGCCATAGCCAGGAACTCGCCATGGACTCGTACGCCGGTGGTTCTGAACAAGATCACGGAAGATCACGTAATGAGCAACAGATCATGAAGATCATGACGCACACATGAACTCCACATATACACCGATCTGCAAATCGGACGTAGCGGATCCTTGCTTGCAGCAAGTTCGCCGTATGAAGCTGATACACATCTGAATCCTCCATCGCCCAAAGTCGTACAATCGTTGCTGAAATTGAATCAACGGGCTTACTAGCGCCCGGACGTCTGGCGGGAGCAACTCCCGTCGCACGCATGCATCACCATCCGTTTTAAATCTGACGGCGGCTACAGTAGTACCATAATAAATACCACTAATTATCCGACATTCCGTTGCAACACCAAAACAAAATAGCTGCAACATCGAAAATCTATGGTTGCAACATGAAAAAGATGCAAAAAAATAGCTCAATGTAAACATAATATTCATGAGGAAACATTCCCACCGCAACATTGAACACATGTTTCATGCAACATTTCCAAAAAATCATCATATGTTGAGTTGGGGTTGAGCTCGTACGGGAAGAAATATTGCAACATGAAAAATTGACAGATGAAACAACAAAAGCCAACTATTGCAACATCGAAACATCTCAGAAAATCAATCGTGCAACATCAGATGATACGTTCATCCGCAACACCCGTGCGCATCTACAGCGCTTGCAACATCCAAGAATCCCTACTGCAACATCGTGAGATACCTATTGCAACATGGCAGTCGGGGGCCCGGAAGTTCGATAATTTTTTTATATCGAACGGTCCGTTGCAACACCGAAACAAACTACGTGCAACATTAGAATTTTATATTTGCAACATCAAAAGAAACATTCAAAAAATAGCTCTTTCTGTTCAGAGAAAAATTCCACCACAACATCAAGTATATGTTTCGTGCAACATTTTGAAGCAGATAACAGTCAAATTTGAGCTCATATGAGTGAAACATCAAAAAATAGAGTCTGCAACATAAGAAATCAACATTTGCAATATCAGAAATCAGCGATCGATGCATGAAACAAATCTCAAAATCATCCAAAATGCAATAGTGCGTAATCGGACCTGCAACATCACGAGATCAAAACCTCAACATGGTGGAGGAGCATCGGTGCCAGCCGTGCAGCCGTCGAAGGTCGTCCACCATGGCCGCCGCCTGATCCTTCCCCGCTCGGATCTTGCTGGGGTCAGGGAGAGGGCCACTGGATCCGGGAACGTTGGGCGCTCCCGGTTGGTTGAGGACGCCGGAGTGGGGGGAGGGGGCACCGCCAGGGTAGGGGACGAGGTTCCCGGAGTGGAGGAGCGCGCCGCCGTCAGGGTGGACGAGGAGGACGCCGTGGTGGGGGAGCACGCCGCCGTCGATGGCCGTAGAACGATGCCTTGTCGCCGGCCCGCGCGCCTCCTCCGCTCGCCTCGTTGCCGGCCCACGCGGGTTATGCACTAGAGCTCTTTCAGCTTGGCTCACCTCGCATTCCAAAATCCTCAGAGGAGATCCATGAGGGAGGAAGGGGGCTACCCTACCGCCGTCATGGCCATCCTGCTCCTAGAGCTCTCGAGTCTTGCCTGGTCTCGCACCCAATCCTAGAGCAAGCGATGGAGGGCCACTGGTGTCCAGCTCAGTAGCAGAGGAGTTGTGTGAGAGATGCGGATGGGAGATATATGGATGGGATGAGGAGGAAGGCAGAAGATAAATATCTGTTTTGTCCTATCTGGAGTCAAATGTGTGGACAATAATTATTGAAGATGGTGGACCCGGTGGGAGCGTCCGATGCCTACGGACGCCTGTCTCCTAGCATTCCCGTTGAATCAATTCAACCATGGGGCTACTCCCGAAGACAAGTCCCATCCGCAAAACTGGAACTGAACTCAATACTCGAGTCCGAGTCTCGCCTGCAGCGAGCTCGCCGCCTGAAGCTCAAGGGCCCTCCACATCGCCTGAAGATGCATGCCGCCGCTCGAATTGCTGCTCGTGAATCGCCACGGCTCGAACGCCGAGGCCGGCACTCAAAGTTGCCGACCGCCACTCGTAGTCGTCGCGCTGCCACCCACAGTACAGTGCCGACCACAGCTCGTAGTCATCGCGCCGCCACCCCCAGTACGAAACCGCGATGACCCGAGCCGCTGCGCCGCCTACAGCCGCGCCGCATCCCGCAGCCTGCAGCCACGCCGCCACTCGACGAGGCCTGCAGCCCTGCTGCCAGACGCCGCCGCCAGTAGCCGGCATGACCCGCAGCTAGACTCCCGCGCCCCGCAGCGCGGGCACCGCCACAGCCTCGCCGCGGCTCGCAGACGTCGTGCACAAAGAGGGGAGGCTGGGGAAGGAGAGGAGTGGAGGTCGGGCTAGGGGCACCCGGCCTCCCTCCCTTCATACTGGGCCAAGCAGGCAATGTGGGCCGGCCCGATCCGATCAGCTTAAGAAGGGCCCGGGAAAAAAAAACCTGCGTGGTTATTCTTATGAGAACACCCCTGGATAATTCAATATTCGAGCGAGAGACTAAGAATTGCAGTTTAACCTCTAGTTTTTATTTTGAATGTTTTCTAGCAGAAAACACCTCGGGATACTTGATTCTCGCGAGAGAATAAGGTTTACATGTCTTTTACAGTATGCCCCCTTAAATTGGTATTTAAAAATTTATTTGCTGTTTTTATGTTATAATAGTTATAATTATACATAAATGCAGTAGTTTTGTGCCTTTAATCATAGAAACATGGTTTTAGGTAGATGAGCTCTTTAATTTTAAAACCCCTTATGAGGGTCATAGTTGAACTTGTTCTAGCTTGTTTAATGGATATATAATTCTGAAAGTTGAACCATTAATCCCTGAAATGGCTAGAAAATTACCTATAATCATAGAAAATGGTTTTAGGTTCATGACCTCTCTTAATTTTGAAGAACCTTAGACATAATACCCCCTGCGAGTGTCATTTTTATATATTTTTCCTAGCAACCGTGTGAATGGGGTAAATATTTGCTAGGATAATTCTAGGAAACTATCTAAATGATCTATTCAATAGATTAACCAATATTAATTAATTTTGCACTTGTTTCATGCATTTAAACACATGAAGTGTGCCTGTAGCAATTGCGTGTTATTTCTTGAAGAAATGTAATATTGGTTTTAAGTCTAGCACCATGTAATTTCAGAAGAAATGCTATATAACTATGCAAGTTATTTAATTGATTGAAATCAACACATTTACTTCCCAACATAGCATTATGATTTTACAATAGCAGTAAATTCGTAAGAAGCATGTCAGCATTTTGAGTTCATACATACCATGAAGTTATACGGAATTAATATGTTCTCTTGAAGAATCATATTTGTTGCCATGTAGTCACTTTTGCAATTCAAGAAGAATATGCATAAACTCAGTATAGCAAATGTCTATGCAATATGAAGTTGTATAAACCACATAAGTGTAAGGGGAATAATGTACATTCCAGAAGTGATGTTGGGCTTAGGGGGAGATGCATTGAGACCATGAAGTCTCATACTTACCCAAAACCATTAAATAAATAGTATTTCTTACATAAGTTGCATTATTAAGTTATATTCCTAAAGAATTTGGTTATGCTCATGAAAAGTAAGCATTTAACTTTTGCTTGAAGACCGGAAGTTTAGCATTAGTTTATGAATCTTTCCCAGAATAGAAGGGCAAATTGAATAAATTGGTGTCTCTTACCTCTGTATAGGTTTTTCTCACCTCATCTTGTGCCCATTTGCTTGTAGCAATTTTTACCTGTAGTAATCACTTTAATCTCATGGAATATATAAAAGAATTACATAATGAATATTGTAAATAATTATTTTGAATTGCCTATTTGATAATCATTTGAAATGATTTTTCCACTAAAGTCTCAAGTAACCATTTAGGTTGTAGTTACTGTGTGTTGTTGCCATGTAGGTAGAATGGAAACTGAATTTCCATGAAGCACACTAACTAGTAATATATATATATATATATATATATATATATATATATATATATATATATTTTGTGTGTGTGTGTGTGTTTTAATTGACTTCAGAAGATTCAATTAGCCATGAAATTGTATATTACTAACCTATGTACTAAATACATAAGTCCCATAACTTGAAGTTTATTCTACCCAAACCAAATTATTGTACAGTGAATAATACAACTATGTGAATTCATATCATATAATGGATATAATC
>NC_028452.1:43148071-43193372 GCF_000263155.2 Setaria italica | reverse complement strand
CCGGTAGCATGGGCGCAGGAGCACTATGACCGTTAGTTAATGGATATACTAGCAATATAATTTAATTATATGGAATATTTGAAATAATTCATAGATCATGCTTGAAGCATAACATCACCTGAAGTGCAGCTATGGTATGGAAAGGGGGAGAAATTTGGGACATAGAGACATGTGCATAGTGTGGATAAAAAAAGAAAAGAAAAATTTTATAGGCATGAGCCTCGTCCTGTTAGATTGATGGACAATCAACGTGCAAGTTGGCCTGTAGCCATAGTCACTGTAATGACTAAGCATGTAGATCTGCATAGCTTTGTAATCTAGATATCACTATGTCACTCAGAATGACAAAGTTAGTAGTTATTCCAAACTAATGTTAGGACCTGCATTAATTAGAAGTCTTTACATGAACATCACATCAAAATTCCGTTTCGTGTTGGCTTGTAGCCATCATGCTATTCCTATCATTGCACCAGCTTGCATGCTGTGCTCATTCAAAACTTCTCCTGTTGAGAAGTAGCTCCCACTCTGATAAGATGGCCAGTAAGCCATCATAGCACTCTATCAACCAGTTAGCATGCTGACAAATCAATGTATTATATACATATGTGCAAAATGACCGGTAGTCATTAAATAATCTTTAATCAAGAAGGCTAAGATTCGGGGGAGTAAACTGGTCTAGAATAGATCCAATGAGGAATTATCCAATTAGAAATTGGTTAGCCCAATTAGAATGGGTTTGCGGACAAATGAAGAGAAATGGACTTGTTAGTCCATTGTGTGGAAAATAATTTTATATTATGGATTCAAAAGCAGATGGGGAATTCCTGAATGAAAAAAGTAATTAAATTTTCCGGAAGAAATTCTATGTAGATTATATTTTGCATAAATTTTAAACTTGAAATTTAATTATCAAAATTACTTGAAATATATGGTATGAGTATTTGAATGAATATTTTTTAGCTAAATAAAAAAGCTAGATAACATAATAGTTCTGATCTAGCTAGCTGCATAACAAATATCCCCTAAAGTTTAAAATAAAGTACGTGAATTTTATTTCACCATCTTAGCATACAAATGAGCATCAACTTGAAGTTGGAGAAACATGGATATGAATTTCCATTATATGAAGTTTAAAATAAAGTGCATGAATTTTATTTCTCCTCAAGCTTGTTGCAAGCTGTGCCGGCTCGCAGTGGAACAGGTTGTGCTTGTTGGACAGATTGCTGCAATGAAGCTGCCACATGATCTATTGTTTTTTTTCTGGAGCTTCTTGCATGCATGCTAGTCTGCATTTCCTTGTGGTGCAGTTGTGCTGATAGATTCTTATTAGCAATGCAAATTATCCCAACGTTGAAGAATTAGGGCACATGGTTATATGGCTCAGGACCAACTGAATAAAGGTCATTTTCTTTTGCCTTACCATCTCAAATTTCCCTCATTGTGGTGTGTGATTCTGCCCAATAGTTATAGCTTCTGGTGCTAAGTTTTTCACAAGCTTATGGTGAACAAGCATTTGTTATTTTTCTTTAACCACAATTCCCTGCAACTAGTCTGGGTCTGCCTAGCTTTAGCAAAATATTTGCGTTTTCATTTTCATCTCAGAATTCATAAATTATCGTGGTTATGAACTAATGTTTCCAAGGTTATTCAAGGAAAGAAATTTGCCACTATATGCTGCCGGACCCAAGTCAGCTTCTATGGATCTAGTTGCCGCCAATCTTCATCACCACTGGTGAGTTTTTGTCACCCTTGTCGCAAGCCGCTCTGGCATGCAGTGGATCAGGCTGTGACTACATTGTCTTATGTGTGACGAGCCACTACATGCGCCCTGCCCTTTTCGTGGTGCATACTTCAGTGGAGTAGTCACGGTGGTTGTGTGAGCGAATAGTTTCCCAGAACTGATTGCCATGAGAGATGCAGCTAAGCGAGCCTTATTGTCCATGGGTCTTTCGTTCAGCTGATGTTAAAGATTTAAGGTTCCTGACTGTTACTTTGCTTAAGACACCTTGCAGGTGAGATGGCATCTAGTAATCTTTGTTGCTTTGCTTAATTTTAATGGAACTACTGTTAACATTGAGTCCCTCTATATAAGTGTCAGAATGATTCATAGATGGAAATATGATGGCTAAACTGACATGGCTCATGGAATCTAACAATAGTTAATTAAGTGATCTGGAAAAATAAAAACATAGATGGGTAATATGCTGGAATCTGGATTGGAGAAATCAGTACAGTTTTGTTGCCTCGACGTGAACCTGTCTTAGTATGATCATAATGTGTGTGTGTGTGTGACCATTCTGACAAATCGGTAGCTACCAATTATGTGTTGTTCCAAACTATTGACATCTGCCTGCAGCTCCAAGATCACATTAGAGCAGATTGATCAGAACAAAAAAGCTTGACAGTTGCTTGCATTATGAAAGACATTCAAACAAGTTCAGATGATGGTGAAGGCTGAATATCTCGAGGCAAGTGTAGAAAATTCTTGTTAGCTTGATGGTTCATGTCTTTCCTTAGACATCCATTTGTATGCCTGTAATGTGGTCCTTCATAACCCTTCTTATGGCGTGATGATGGATTCCAAAGAAAATCATATGCTCGTGCTTGATCGTGGCGAAGGCCAGCGTTTGCATATTGTTTCTTTCATTCACTTGTATCCTGCTAACTAAAGACAGCCTTGGGACCTTCGGCCACGAAATATTTGATGTACCAAGTGTGTCTTTATAATTTGAAGTAATAGAATTTGTGATTTCACTCGTTAAGCGTGTTGTGAAATTATGAAGAACTTTTTTAGGTGTTTGAAACCAAATTTTGAAGAAAGTTACCACTGTTGGTCCCTAACGATTAAAAAAAATTAGTTTTGGACTCCGCCCCTGCTTGCACTTGTGGGCAGCCATCCAAAACTACGAAACACAGAGTGAGCGAAGAGGATGGAATTGGACAAGGGAGGAAAAGATCATCGATCCTCTTAGGAACTTGAGCAGACATTGCATATATGTATCTTACTATTACTAATTGGAGGCTCCTTTTGAAACCTCCAGGTGAAGCCACCTAGGATTCCTAGGTGGACACTCTAGAAAAAGAGAGAAATCCTATAAATTCTTAAAAAAAGCAAAACATCCGACCATCGATCGATAGATTCAAATCATTATAGCCATTGGATCTATTATATTTTTAAAAAAATTACCCACCCATGCCATTATGAAAATAGCCTAAAGTGACCCCCTAAATCTATATATAAATTACCCACCTCTACCATTATATAAAATTAATTAAAGTAACCCCTAATCTTCATCAAAATTACCCACTTATGCCATTATAAACAATATTTAAAATAACCCCCTAATTTGCAACTGAATTGACTACCACTATTACTTAAAAATTTTAAGTAACCCCTTAAATTTTGCATCTATATTACCCACACATGCTATTATTAAAAATAACATGAGGTAACCCTACATTTTTTTCCATTGGAGACTCCACATTAGTTCCCACGAGACAAGCTAGAAAAAAGAGAGAAATTCTTATAAAAATTAAAAACATCAAACACCAATCATGTAAACTCTAATAATCATAGCCATTGATCTATTATATTTTCTAAAAGGTTACCTGCCACTATCACTATGAAAATATTAAAAAATAAGCTCTAAACCTATATCTAAATTACCGAGCTCAGCTATTATAAAACATAATATAAAGTAACCTCATAATCTTCATCCAATTTACTAATACACATCATTATAAAGCATAACTTAAAATGTCATTCTAAAATTTTATCTATGTTACCCACATATGTCGATATTAAAAATAACCTAAAGTAAACACCTAAATCTTAATCTAATTATCTTCATGTGCATCATACAGAAATGTCAAAAAGCAAATTAATATATGATTCTAAATTACCTATTTATGTCATTGTTAATATAAAAATACTAAGTTAAAGTATATACAAATGATGAGTGCCACCATTTAGACCATTTATACATGTATGTGAGAAATTGATGAAAAATATTGATTTGTATGCTAAACATAATGTATGAAGTATTGGAGGTGTGATACAAAATAGAAAATGTATGAATATGGATGAAAAAGTACATAGAGTAATTATTGATTAAAAAGCAATCACAACTGGACAAAGATAGGTACATATCTATATAATTATTATGTTGAAGTATTGGAAAAATAAGAGAGTAGTAGGTAAACAGTTTTGATTATTAGCTAAGAATTTAATTTTTAAATAACTTTTATATATAATAGCTTCTAAAAATATTAGCCCGTGCAGCAGCACGGGTTGATGGACTAGTATATACTAATATACATAACGAAGAGAAATGGCAGCCAAATGCAAGCAGACGGCTGATAATTTGCTTGCAGTGTGGCAGGAAATGCAGCACGAACTTCCCCTTTTTCGGAAAAAGAAAAAAATACAACCATGACTGAAGCAATAGGGAAAAGGTCAAAGAAAGGAGCCTGAATAAATTCTTCTCTGTTTTTCAGAGAAGCTGCAAGGATAACCGCCCGGAAACACAGCGAAAAGCCCCTGAATTTTCTGGGCATTGTCCCTGCATCTTCTCAGGTCTTTCCTTCCTTGTATGACTAGGGATTAAACAAGTTTTATATCATTCGCAATGTACGATGGTTCATCGGAATTCGGAACAAGTGCGAGATCAACGCGCTGCGTGACGAATAACCCAGCAGACCCCAGGTTTGGGTCTTGAGCGAGCTCCTTTCCTCGATCCATCTTCTGATCTTCACGCGTTGAGATCACGGGCAGGACAGGGCAGGATAAGTAAAATCTCTACGCGTCCATGGGTCGCCGCCGTTGATTCTTGCGAAGTCGTCGTCGTCGTCGTCGGTCGTCGCCTCCTTTTGCTGCACCGGAGAACAAGTGGCAAGCTACCTTCTTTTAAATATTCTGCCGCTGCCAGTTCACAAGTTCAAATGCAATTCGTTCAAAAAAGATCGCCGAGTTCAAATGCATTGCGCGCGTATATATACGCGGGCGATACTCGTGCGTTCTCTGTGCCAACTGCCAAGAAGCCAGTGGTTTTTTTTTTCTAATATCGGAGCTGTAGTAAGTCGGCTCGTTTCCTGTCTTCTTTCTTCCGGCCTCTTCCTTACCGTGTGTTCTGTGTTGCTTGAATTTTTTTGGCTAATAGTCTCTCAATGTTTTTCCTTACCGGTTAAAAAGAAGGACAACAACGAAGAACGTCACAGCTGCTGCATTTTTTTTTTGCCTCTGTACGTGACAACTGCTACATGGATGTGCTACGTTCTTTTTAATCCTCTCACGTGGTTAAGGCCGGCCATTCGGTTTTAAAATAAAAATCTTCCTAAATTACAACTATTTTGATGTGTTGTGCCGTTCTTTCATCTTTGAAAAATAGGTGTGTCCATCGCTAAACCCTAGACTATACATTTTACCGAGCCCAAGAAACACGAAATATGGTGTCGTTGCAAATCAAAAGAAAACGAATTGCATTTATACATGCAGATGCTGGATCTGTTCCTGCTACATGCAAATGAAACGGCGTTGACCCAGATATAGCCGGTTGTTTCTCTCTTTTTAATTACCATTTTAATTATTTTATATTTGAATTGAAGTCTTACCTCTTAGGAGGGAATGGGAGTACCTTAGCATTGCCCCCTTTTTTTTTCAACTCCGAAAGGTCTGAAATTTGATGAAATTTGAATCTTGGTTCTATTCCCAATTCCCAATGTTCACTAAGGTCTCGTATGGAGAAATAATAATCGCCTGGCTCCAGTACACATGTATTGTGGTTGATTGGCATGGAAATTAGTCCATTTTTTTTACTCCACTCCACATGTATAAGAAGGAAAGCAAAGATATAGAACTTTACATATAGAAGCAATGGAGCTCTTTAGCTCCGTTTACAAGAAGGAATCTTGTACAATGTTACATATAGAACAATCTAATTCCAGCAGTGATTGGAATTATTACATTCCACGAGACATTGCAAAGCAAAGATATGCACCAAAATGTGCTTTTTTTCAATAAAGGAGATTTTTTTATATTAAAATTCAAGGCTTTTACATCAAGTTGATATAGAATCCCTGAACCACATTCCTGGCCTCTGCGTTACCAAGTTATTACACTTCTTGACTACGAATGGAGTCAGTGAATAACTAAGAAGATAACCGGCAATGGAGAAGAGTTATGTTTTCCTTTTTTTTTTGAGGGTAGAGTTATGTTTTTCTTTTTCAAAACCATAACGACCAACGAGATCCCAGACATATTTGACACGCTAACAGGTTGAGGAAGACCCTGAGCCACATGTGCGACAGACAAAGAGTGTGGTTAATTAACTGTTGCTCGTCACAAAGCTGAGGGACACGTACGAATCATCCGAGTTATTTGTAGGACTAGGCACACATTTCTAGCGATTGCTCAGCTACACGCTACTCATCCTTTTGCGCAGAGGATCCTCTCCACCGTAGTGGGTATGGAGAACACGGACGCTCCGCGCCATAGAACGAGTGATCTTCGGAAATTCAGCTGCTGAAATCCAATTGGACGGCCGTGTCTAACTAGGTCTAGTCTCCGGAGAGACGACAAGGGAGCACGGCATCCAATCGCAGTCGCTACGCGGCGGCGCCACGGCTCAAAGCCACGCGGCGCTCCCGCGTTCGTGCTCGCCGTCGCAAGAACCAAGAAGACAGCCTCCCCTCTGGATCTTTGTTTTTCTCGGAAACCTCCGGCCACTCGAGTGTCCAGTCTACTGGAAGTCTTGAATTAACGGGGCGAGGTGTGGTCGTGTGGAAGCTTGCGCTACATTTCCACACACGTACCCGTGGATCGGTCGATGCTATAAAAAACGCCGGCCTCGTGCTCTCCCGATCTACTCACTCGCGCCGACGACGAGCCTTGGTCGCGGGCAATATATCACCTCGGTTCGCCAGTTCAGACTCAACTCCTCGCTTTACGTCGCGTCGCGGCAAGACCGCCAGAGAGAGTAGTGGTGTTGCCTGTTGATCGAGAATTCGAGGTCGACGAGCTAGTTATAGTAGATTGCCATGCCGCCGAACAAGCGGGAGCTCGAGGAGACCGGCGGCGGCACGCCGTCGCTGGTGCCGGTGCTCAAGAAGCGCTGCCGGTCCTTCGACCTGTGAGCATAGCACCTCCCCCCGGTCTCTACGGGACCCTTCTCTTCGTTAATTAGCTTGATTGATAGCTGAAAAATCGAGCCTGCTTTGAACTGGGAACCTGCAGGGAGATCAGGGGTTGCCGGCATCTGCAGGAGCTTGCCGCCGCCGTGAAGGTCAACCTCGAGGCCGCGCTCGAGTCCGCCGTCGCCCGGGTACGTAACCTTCACCGGATCCATCAGTGCACAGCAGAGTAGCAGTAGCAGAGACTACCTGTAGTCCTGTACCTTCTCCCAGTCATTTCGTGGCTTCGCTGGTGGAAACTTAATTTGGACCATACAACTCGGGAGTCGGGAGCCGCTTGGGATTTGCAAACCCTTAGAATCATCGGAATTTAGTACAGGATTCTCCATTCGGTTGCTTTGGTCTTTTCATTTACCATTTCCAGACACTAACCAGGAAATATTATGTTGTGACGATAATCTTGTATGATGTTGCTCTCGACCTTTGGTAGGTATGGATTAGCTTTCGCTTTCGTAGCCTTGACCAAAGCATTGCCATAATCAACGGCTTTTCTCATCTTCGGATATGACTATTTTTTATTTCCCTATGACTATTTATGACGAAATATTCAGTATTATTGTGATATTTAATCTTAGGAAAAAGGATAGCTCAACTTGAAATGGAAAAGAAAGATGTATAAAAAGTTACACTTGATGAGATGGTATCTCTTAATAGTTCTCCAATAGTCCAATGACCGTAAAAAAGCTCTCGTAGTTTCTGTTCAGCATTTCTGTTTAGTTAATCATTAGTAAAGTTGCCCTCTTCTTTTTGGCAGATACCAGAGGAGGTTGCCAAAGCACTGACAAGCTTCTTAAGCCGTGCTCCTAGGTAGCATCTACACTTCACATCACCACCAGTATTAGTTTTCATTTTTTTTTATATATATGCACATGGTGTGGGATGTGGTTGTGTTTGCCATTTCATCTTACCAAAGTCTTTTGTTCCACAGTTTGTGCAGAACTCTGGTTGATCAGAACCGGCCTCCGAGATACAAGCTCACCTTCCTGAATGGCTTGGGCACTGAAGTTTTTACAAAGAAGAACATCTTCGACACAAATGGGGAGCCTCTCAAGATATGTATTATAGCAAACTACCAGGAAGAATCGGATCCTCGTTTTGTTTCTGCAAAGATCAGGGTTGTTGTTCTTGATGGTGATTTCAATAGACACAACCAAGAATGCTGGACGTTGGAGGAGTTCAGCAACTCCATAGTACGCCCACGAGACAAGGTTGGGGCTGTCCTGACAGGAGATCTTGAGCTTAGTCTGACAAATGGAATCGCTTGCCTACGTGACGCTACTTTTATCGATAATTCCAAATTTGTGAGGAGCGGCAAGTTCAGGCTTGGGGTTATGGTTATTGACAATCTCGGTGAACGAGTCCAAGAAGGCATCACTAAACCTTTCACTGTCAAGGAACGGCGTGGCGAAGGTGATCCTGAATCTGAATAATGTTGAACTTATGTTACCTTCAGAACTTTTTCTTGAACATGTTATTTTTTATTCGAAAATTTAGTCGATCAAGTTTTATATGTTTATAGTTATCTTTATGCTTACAGGATACAGAAAGCATGATATACCATCATTGAATGACGATGTGTGGCGCCTGAAGAACATCTCAAAGGATGGTCCTCTTTATGACGCGTTGAGAGGTTCTGGCATTTTGTGTGTCAAGGACTTCTTGAGGTTGTATTATAAGGATCAGCAAGCTCTTCGCACAGTAAGACAAGAATTCCTTTGTGTACCTTCTCATTCGAATCACATATTGCTTAATATAATTGGCTTCTGTTACCTCCCCTGTATTTAGATTCTCATCAAGGCCAAAGAATCAGCTTGGACGACTATTGTTGAGCATGCTAAGAAATGCGATCCTGGACGAGAGTTATATTCTTTTCTTGTTGAAGGCTATAGTGTTCTGCTTTTCTTCAATTCTGTATATCAAATTGTTGGAGCGAAATTTGACGACAACTATTCGCCCTTTGATGATCTTGAGAATGCTAGAAAGGTGTAACTCTGATACTAATAGTGAGACTTTACTTCAAGTTTCTGAATTGCAGGCCGTGTATTCTGAAATCTTTTTTTCGGCACAACGGTGCAGTGTATATGACAGATTTACTCATATACAAACTCATGTCCATGTTCAATGAAATGTATCATTAATTTCTTATCTGATCGTAATGTTGCAGGACCTGGCCATACAATGGAGTAAAGTTGCATACAAAAATATGACCTACAATCAACCGGATTATGAAATGGATGATGATTGCAAACCAAGACCAATCAATCAGGGAATGTTCCACGGAATTAACATGCTGGAGAGTAAATTTACTGACCTTATCATGCAAGGCCATATTGGTGAAAATAGTAATACCCTTCATATTGCTTAATGTTTTCGACAATTGTTTTTGACTTTGTAACAAATGGTTTGCTGATAATAAATTTTATTTTTTACAGCCAGAAACATTTGTCAAGCTGATAATCAACAAGGTACTTCGGGTAGTCATTCCCAGCAGTGCGCATTAAAAAGGCTAGGATCCATTCGACTTACGCAAAATTATGACGTAAGTAATGCATGTGTACCTCCTGGATAAGGAAACTAAAAAGATTTTTCTCTGCATTCTAAATGCAGCTACCTTTCTTATCCTTCAGATAAAATTCGACATTTTTCACAACATCAGTAGTAACCCAAAAAATATGTGTAGTGGTTCATCGTATTCTTATTATTTCTTCTACAATAGGAGTTTCTTAAAATTATTTGGTATAAATTTATCCTATTATTCCAAGCACAGATGAAATTTTCCTTCTCAAGAAATATTTTATTAACATTTTCACACACAAGAAGAATAGAAGAGAACTGCACATAGAAGCATATCCTAAAGCAGCTGCACTGATGAATTTCTAAGAAGCTGAGCATAGAGTTCAGGATCTTTAGAATGAGTTTAGAATGAGTTCAGTTCTCTTTTGAAAAAAACATAAAAGCATTTTCCTTGTTATTTTGTTATGTGAACAATACTGTGCAAAGCAGATCCTTAACTGAATCATACTCTCACAGGATGAATCACTTGACTTCAATGTCTACCTAGACTCTAGCTCTGAACATTGTGCGAACACCTCTGCAACTGACATCACAGGTTTAGTCACACTTCATTGCCCAGCTACCGTGGCAAATGGAACTACAATGTCGTCTATTGTTCTGACACAAGCATCCCTAACGATGGATGATGAGGTTTACAACATACCCTTGACAGAGAATGGTAATTATAGTTCCATTCTATGCGCTGGAAGCTGCAAGTTTCAGGAATAAGTCGTAAACTTACTGATACAATGTCCTTTGCAGATGCTGCAGTCCCCCAGTTCTGTGAAGAGCAACAACCAGAGGGAGCTCACTTTGGCGCCTCTCTTTGTGCCGTCGGAGCTCTGTCAGACTCTCCTTTGTACTCAAGGCATAGCAGCTTCAAAGAGCCCGGTTGCCATGATACGCCGGAGCTGGGAGCAGAACCGGCTGTGTGAGGAATGTCCGGCTGTGTGAGGATGTCTAAGTGGAAATAACGAATTAATAAATAAAACATCGATCCGTTGGTTTGTCAGTCTCAAGATGCCCTCTGGGGAACGGCAAGCACAAGTTAACTGACAACATCGATCGAGTAAATGTTGTTGGAGATGTGTATAGTGAAGATATTTTTTCACTCAATTTTCAGCTTGCTATTAGTGATTAGCTTGCAGCATTTTAGAGCTTTGAATGCTGTTCATGTATTGCCACTTAATGGGCTATCAAAATTGTTTGACCTTGTTTGGTGAGAATATAAATTTCAGCGAACAACCTACAGTGACATTCCAGGTTTGTGTTTTTTGAAAGAAAAAAAAAGAGATTCTGGTGATAGTTTTTTAACGCCATGTTCCTTCAAGTAGAATTATGGTAACTGATCCACGCCACATTTCTTGTGCCAGAAGTTCTGTGACATTTCACTAAAAGAAATTGTAATTCTGGCACATTAAGAAGAGAACATGGTGGGAGAAGAAGACACCAAAAATGAGCAAATTACATTTAAACCTGCCACCAGCCAGCATGCAGATCAAAGAAAAAAAAAGGGGTAGCCATCCAGCAAAAGAATTCTGAAGTATGGCACGAAATCTTTCAAGTGGCTTAAAGCATGCGTACCTGCATTTGAACTTGTCATAGCTGAAGAACAGAAAGCTTGGGCGCGTGGCAGAGTAGACAAGTCTCCTGATGCCTGTCTAGCAAAAGAAAGCAACTGCGGGCTCGTCAAGGATCAAATATAAAAATGGTTGTTGTCCCCATCACCGGACGAAGGAAACGAGAGGAGGAAAAGCATCAGAAGACGTAGGGAAAATAACAGGAAACACCGTGGGCACCTCGATCTCTGGTGTTTTTCGCTGTATTTTCAGAGGCTACCATCGATCCATGAAACTTCTCTCAACGTTCTTTCCGACGTACCGATCTCTGCTCTTTCCCATGAGCACCACCTTCCCCAACTCTTCCCTCAACTCCCTGCCGAAGCCAACCTCGGATCACACCCCCATCCACCTGTGTATGTCCACAGTCGTTCCAAAAGCTAATCTCTTTCGCTTTGAAACCGCCTGGCTCAAACACCACGACTTTCTTCCTGCGGTCCTCCCAGTCTGGCACACAACTCTGCGCATGGCACGGCGGCGGCAACGGTACGCTCCCTAAAAGCGGTTCGGTGCGCGTCCAAGGAGTGAGCTCGGCGTAAGCGAGCACCCCCGTCTCTCCTCCCTAACTGCAAGTTCGTTATCTACCTACTTGATGTTCGATGTTCTTGAGGAAGGGCGTCACCTACCTGCAGGGGAGATTCAGTTGCCGCGGGATTGCCAGGACCAGCTGGAGCTTGCCGTGCGGAAACACGCGGCGTACTGGAAACAGCTCGGCAAATATCACGCCATCCGCGAAGGAGATGCGAATACCCGCTTTTTCCACGCGCAAGCGACGCAACGACTAAGGCGCAACAACATCCGTGCGCTGTCCATGGATGGCGTCCTGGTGTCCTCACACCGCGATAAAACCTCTACGCTCACCGGACACCTGCAGGAACTCCTGCGTGCACGCCCGGCGGACGTGGGCGCCGTCGACTTCGATGCTCTCTACGCCAATGCAGAAAAGGTGAACGCGAGCCCGCTCCTGACGCCGTTCACGGAGCTGGAGGCGCGGGCCGCCGTACGGTCCATGAACCGGTCCAGCTCTTCTGGACCTGACGGCTTTGGACCAGCCTTCTATGCGGCGGCGTGGCCAACCGTGTCGCCGTCGATCATGCAGCTGGCGCACGCATTCCAGGAAGGGGAGGCTGAACAGGAACGGCTCAATCGAGCTTATGTCGTCATGATTCGCAAGCTCGCTACGACTACCGCCCCATCTGCCTCCAAAACTGCTCTCTGAAGATTGCTGCCAAAATGCTCACAACAAGACTGCAAGGTCAGATCTCGCATCTCATTGATCTTGACCAAACAGGCTTCATCAAGGGGCATTCCATCTCCGAGAACTTTGTCTATGCTATGGAGCTTGTCCATGTCCAGTGTTGCCATCGGCGCAAACTTTCCACACTGGTGCTCAAGCTTGACTTTGCCAACGCATTCGATTCAGTTAACTGGAGCAGCCTTGATGCTGTCATGGCAGCCAGAGGTTTGCCCCCAAGATGGATCAGCTGGATCCGTGATCTGTTGCAAACATCAAAAATGGCTGTTCTGGTCAATGGAGTTCTAGGACCCTGGTTCACATGTGGGAGGGGGCTACGGTAGGGTGACCCATTGTCCCTCTACCTCTTCCTCTTGGTAGCCCACGTCCTTTTTTTTTTCCGACCGTGCCTTAGCACGTATTTCATTAAGAGGGGAGAAGCAATTTTACATTAGGGTAGGGCTTTGTCATCTAGATGGGATGACATGCCCTAAGCAGAGAGTTCACTAGATAGATACTACATGTGCACCATTGTGCGACTAATTTACAGACACATTAACATGAGAAGTATCTAAGACAAAAGGCAACAGGCTTATGAACTTCCTAGCAATCCATGACCATGCCTCCTCTGTGATCTTGTGCACTAGTTGAGCTATTGTTTTCTCTTCTCTGTTGAAGGTCCTTGCATTTCGTTCTAACCAAATGGACCATGAGATCAGGATGACCGTTGAATCAAAAGACTTTCTGTGTACCTTGTTGATCCCTTTTTGCGATGCCATCCACAAATCTGCAAGCGTTAGGTTTAGCACTGAAGGAATTCTGGACTGCCAATTGACCCTAGATAAAAAGGAATACCATACTTGTTTAGAGTAGGAGCAGTTAACTAATAGGTGATTTATAGTCTCCGGTTCTTGCCCGCAAAGAACACATGTGTCATCATTCTAGAGAGTATGTTTCTTTCGCCTCGAAGCTGTCCAACAACGACCATGGAGTGCAAGCCATACAAAAAATTTGCATTTGGCAGGGGCTCTAGATTTCCAAAGGTTTTTTGCTCGAGGAATGGCATACTGTCCAATAAAAAAGGCTCTATATACTGAAGCCGTGGAGAAGCTATTGTCTCCTGTCTATTTCCAAAGTATTCTGTCCTGAGCATTCTCAAGTAATGTGATCGTTCTCAATCTTTCCCAGATGTTTAGGTAGTCGAGCAGAACTTGGATTGTGAGAGCTCCAGTAATGTCTTTGACCCATCTTCTATCTTGTAGACCTTCATAAACAGTTCTGTTCTTGTGTGTCCTGAGTCTTACTGCTTGATACAGACAAGGAGCGATTTCAGCAATAGATCGACCATCAAGCCACCTGTCAGTCCAGAATAATGTTAGTTTTCCATTACCAACTTGCATGAATGTGGAGTAAAAGAACATGGCTGCGACAATGGGTTCAGTAGTGTTTGATAAAGCAGCCCAGGGTCTGGCATTGCCTGTCTTCTTTAACCATAGCCACCGCATTCGGAGGGCATAACCCATGATCTGCAAGTTTGTGATCCCAAGACCCCCCAAGTTTAGTGGGTTGACATACCTTGGGCCAGGTCAGGAGGCATTTGCCTCCCGCAACCATTTCAGTTTCACTCCACAAAAAGGCTCTCCTTCTTTTGTCAATGCATTTGATGACCCAGGTGTTGGGATACGAGGTAGGCTACACTAGCGTAATTCAAAAAATCTACCGCGTATAACCAGGAAGAACTGCCGTATAAGGATCATGGGATTACCACTCGACGCACTACTGGTGCGGAAGATGTAGATATGCGTCGATGCAGTGAAGACGATCACGTAGTCGTACGTAGTCGATCAACGTAGTCGTACGTAGTCGATCACGTCCAGCAGCTCCTCAGCAGCTCGTCCACGTGCAGCAAGGTCACCTCCGGTACCGCGGCTCGTCGTTGGCTCGTCGTGGCTCGTCGGCGGCTCGTCGGCGGCTCGTCCAAGTGCTGCAGGTGCACCACCTCCAAGGTATCCACACGTGCAGGGAGGAAGCGTCGCAAGCCGGACTGCTAGATCCGCGAGTTGTAACAGGCGAGGGCGTGGGAGGCGCGGCAGGTGTGTTTCGCCAAAAAGGTGTAAATCCTAGGGCGCCCCCACCCCTCTATTTATAGAGGTTCCTGATAGGCCTCTGGATCCGAGGCCCATTAGTACTTCTAAACCTAATCCAACTCGGATCTGATCCGAATTGGGCTTCCAGCCCCTTAAGTGTGTGACCCTATGGGTTCGAATACGTATAGACATGGCCCGAGTACTCCTACTCGGCCCAATAGTCGGTCCTCTAGCAAGACGTGCCAACTCCTATACGCACACGAAGATCATATCAGACGAACCATCACAACATAATATACATGCTATTCCCTTTGCCTCACGATATTTGGTCTAGCTTCAAGCCGACCGCTCTTTCTCGATCCTGTGATTCGGAATCCCTTTGTAGGTTAACTCTTAACCGTACGTAGCATGGCCATGCATTTTCGGATCCGATCACTCGAGGGGCCCAGAGATATCACTCTCAATCAGAGAGGGGCAAATCCCATCTTGATTGACCATGTCTCATAGCATGCTTCTTGACAAACCCGAAAGCTACCTTTATAACTACCCTGTTACGGCGTAACGTTTGATAGCCCCTAAGTAGGTCGACCCACATCTAGAATACATGCGACAATCTCAGGTCTAAGGACAAAGCATATATGTGGTTTAAAGAGAGAACTACTTCTCGTGTTGAGTCAGTCCTAGCACATGTCTCCACATGTGTCCACATTATTAGTTCAACATCTCCATGTCTATGACTTGTGAAACATAGTCATCAACTAATACATGTGCTAGTCTAATATTCATGTGTGTCCTCACATAAACTCCGACTAGGGACAACTTTAGAATAACCATACAAGTAAAGAGTTTCACATACAATTCACATAATTGCAAATAAATTCAAGTAGCCTTCAATGGATATTCAATGAACACAACATACAAATCATGGATACAAATGGAATATCATCATCTCTATGATTGCCTCTAGGGCATACCTCCAACAGTCTCCCACTTGCACTAGAGTCAATCTAGAAGGTACCTAATACCCATAGCTCTTACATGCGCATCATGCTTAGCCTGTGGGAGTGGTTTTGTCAACGGATCAGAAATGTTCAGATCCGTGTGTATTTTGCATATCTTGATCTCTCCCCGGTTAACGAAGTCTCGAATGAGATGAAATCGCCGCATTACGTGTTTGTTCTTCTGGTGGTTCCTTGGCTCCTTTGCTTGTGCAATTGCCCCATTATTATCACAGTAGAGATTCAATGGGCTGGACGCATTCGGGAACACACCAAGCTCAATGAGGAAATTCCTTATCCAAACACCTTCCTTCGCGGCTTCCGAAGCCGCGATGTACTCGGCTTCTGTCGTAGAATCGGCCACCGTCTCCTGCTTGGAACTCTTCCAACTAACAGCACCACCATTTAGTGTGAACACAAATCCTGATTGTGACTTTGAATCATCTGTGTCGGTTTGGAAACTAGCATCAGTGTAACCTGTTACAACGAGCTCCTCCTCACCTCCATAGACGAGGAACATATCTTTAGTCCTTCTCAAGTACTTAAGAATGTTTTTCACCGCTGTCCAATGACTCTCACCTGGATCAGATTGGTGTCTGCTTGTCATACTTAGCGCATATGAAACATCTGGGCGAGTACTTATCATTGCATACATGATAGATCCAATAGCCGAGGCATATGGCACTCTACTCATGCGATCCCGCTCATCAACAGTCGAAGGACACTGAGTCTTGCTGAGATGTATGCCATGTGACATAGGCAAGAACCCTTTCTTTGCCTCTTCCATGCTGAACCGCTTCAACACTTTGTCAATGTAAGTATCTTGGCTTAAACCTATAAGCCTTCTCGATCTATCTCTATAGATCTTAATGCCCAGAATATATGCCGCTTCCCCTAAGTCCTTCATCGAAAAACTATTTTTCAGTGAAGTCTTTACGGACTCAAGCATAGGAATGTTATTTCCAATCAGTAATATGTCATCCACATATAAGATTAGAAATACTACAGAGCTCCCACTAACCTTCTTGTAAACACAAGAATCTTCTTCGTTCTTGGTGAAGTCAAACCCTTTGACCACTTCATCAAAACGAATGTTTCAACTCCTAGATGCTTGCTTCAATCCATAAATGGATCTCTGAAGCTTGCATACCTTTCCAGCATTTTTCGGATCGACAAAACCCTCGGGCTGTATCATATACACGTCCTCAGCTAGGTTTCCATTCAGGAAAGCTGTCTTGACATCCATCTGCCATATCTCATAATCAAAATATGCAGCTATAGCTAGAATAATCCGAATGGACTTAAGCATCACTACGGGTGAGAAGGTCTCGTCGTAGTCAACTCCTTGAACTTGTTGAAAACCTTTTGCGACAAGTCGTGCTTTATAGATGTGAACATTTCCATCCATGTCCTTTTTCTTCTTATAGATCCACTTACACTCTATGGCTTTAACATCATCAGGCGGGTCAACCAAGTTCCAAACTTGATTGTCTCCCATGGACTCTATTTCGGATTGCATGGCACTCTGCCATTTTTCGGAGTCTGGGTCCATCATTGCTTTTGCATATGTCGCAGGCTCATCATTGTCCAACAATAATATTTCCCGCATTTCGCGGAGCCTTGCCGACCTTCGTGGTTGTGGTGGTGCTTCTCTTGCAATGGGTATTTCAACTTGTTCTGCTACGTTAGCATCACTCATTGATTCTTGCCCGATCGGCTCATCTTGAACTTCTTCAAGATGCACTGTCTTTCCACTCTTTTCTCCTTTGAGAAACTCTTTCTCTAGGAAAACCCCGTTCCGAGCGACAAACACTTTGCCTTCTGATCGGTTGTAGAAATAATATCCGAAAGTTTCCTTTGGATATCCCACGAAAATGCACTTATCCGACTTGGGTGTGTTCTTGTCCGACTGAAGTCGCTTGACGAAGACTTCACATCCCCAAATCTTTAGAAAAGACAAACTAGGAACCTTTCCAGTCCATATCTCATATGGTGTCTTAACTACGGATTTAGATGGTACCCTATTAAGTGTGAAAGCTGCTGTTTCTAGAGCGTATCCCCAAAATGACAACGGTAGGTCCGACTGGCTCATCATTGATCGAACCATGTCTAACAAAGTTCGATTACATCGCTCGGACACACCGTTTCTCTGAGGTGTTCCAGGCAGCGTAAGTTGTGGAACAATTCCGCAACTCTTTAGATGATTGCTAAACTCGTGGCTCAAATACTCGCCTCCACGATCAGATCGTAAGGCCTTAATTTTCTTGCCACGCTGATTTTCAACTTCATTCTGAAATTCCTTGAACTTTTCAAAGGTTTCAGACTTGTGCCTCATCAAGTAGACATAGCCATATCTACTGAAATCATCAGTGAAAGTTATGAAGTATTGGAATCCTCCTCTAGCCGTCGTGCTCATTGGTCCGCATACATCACTATGTACGAGTTCCAACAAGTCTACTGCTCTCTCAGGAAATCCTGTGAAAGGCGTCTTGGTCATCTTGCCTAGCAAGCAAGCCTCACATGTCTCGTATGATTCAAAATCAAACGAAGTTAGAAGTCCATCAGAATGGAGCTTCTTCATGCGCTTTTCACTTATATGACCCAAACAACAATGCCACAAGTAGGTAGGACTCAAATCATTAGGCCGAGGCCTTTTAGCACTTACATTACAGACAGGTGAACCATCAAGATTTAAAACAAACAATCCATTCACAATGGGTGCAAAAGCCATAAACATATTATTCTTAGAGATCACACAACCATTGTTTTCACTCGCAAATGAATAACCATCCTTCATCAAGCATGAAGGAGACAAAATGTTTCGACTTAAACTAGGAACGAAATAACAATTATTCAACTCCATAATAAATCCTGACGGGAGGTGGAGTTGCATCGTCCTGACGGTCAACGTAGCAACTCTTGCATTATTGCCCATGCGGAAATCAACTTCTCCTCTTTCCACGCTTCTACTTCTTATCATTCCCTGCATCGAATTGCAAATATGAGCAACCGATCCGGTATCAAATACCCAAGAATTAATAATTGTATCAGCGAGAAATATGTTGTCTATAACATTAACAACAAGCGTACCTGAGGTAGAAGTACTCTTACTTCCGCCATTCTTCAAGGAAGCTAGGTACTGCTTGTAGTTTCTCTTCCAGTGACCAAGTTCATGACAGTAAAAGCACTCTTTGTCTGGAGCAGGTCCAGGTCCAGCTTTAACCTTGGGCGGTGGGTTTGGCTTGGACGTTCCAGCCTTACCCTTCTTCTTCCATGAATTGCCCTTCTTCTTAAAGCTAGGCTTGTTCTGTATCGCCATCACATGGCTGGTACTAGCGCTTTTCTTGATGTCAGCCTCTGCTATTTTAAGCATGCCACACAGCTCATTCAGACCCTTCTCCGTCCCATGCATATGGTAGTTCGAGATGAAGTTCCCATAGCTAGGCGGAAGAGACGAAAGAATGAAATCAGTGGCCAACTCTTGGCCCAGTGGGAAGCCTAGCTTCTCCAACCGTTGAGTGTAACCAACCATCTTGATTACGTGTGGTCCTACTGCTGCGCCTTCTGCTAGCTTGCTCTCAACAAAGACCTTAGACACATTGAACCTTTCAGTCCTGGCCTGTGTTTGGAACATGTCTCTAAGCGCCACGATCATATCGTGCGCCTCATGGTTTGTTTCGAACTGCATCTGCAGCTCGGGTTCCATGCAAGCAAGCATAAGGCAGCTTACTTCGAGGTTAGCATCACATGCTTTCTTGTAAGCATTCTTAGCAGCAGCGGGTGCATCATCAGCAGGTTCTTCTGGTAGTGGGTTGTCTAGAACATCTTCCTTTTTCTCAGCCCTGAGAACAATTCTCAGGTTACGGATCCAATCCGAGTAATTTGTTCCATTCAACTTGTCCTTCTCAAGGACCGAACGCAAAGCAAACGGTGTAGTGCTGCTAGGTGCCATTTAATCTACAACAAAGTAATGCAAAATACACTAAGACAAACGTATCCATGATAGAGTAAATCACATTAAACTATTTTAACAAAATCTACTCCCACTAAAATCAATATCCCTCTATTGAAACTTAGTGATTCAGGATCCACAACTAACAAGTCCACTAGTGAGCTTTAGCATCACCGCTAGCAAACAAGGTAGATCGGTAAGCAACTTTTGCTAATCATATCACATATGACTCTTGTTGTTGGGTGACATCTCTATGTCTCGGCGCCCAACCTTTATGCCCCAAGGTCCTTAACCATTAAGATAACCTTGTTAAGCAAACCAACCCTTATTCGTGTAAGTGTCCGACACAAACCTGTCTAGTCAAGGAAAACTAGTGGCACCCTAATTTCATAGACCCACCACTAAATGTACAAAACATGGGACGGTGCAAGTTTTAGTTGGGAGGGCATACTAACTTAAACTTTGTGAGGGATCGTTCTACTTCTAACATCACAGCATGCAAAAAGTAAAACATAAACAGAATAGCATTCACATAGTTGTGACACAGTATGGCCCGTTTTTCTTATGGTGATCTCCATCTCCATAGAAGCTGTTCACCATGGTGATCTCCATCTCCATGTTCCATGTGCGCCATCCTTCTGGTGATGAGTCCTCCAAGAACTTAGAACATACTATTACACCTAATAGCTACTAAAGAAGCTAGTAATGAAGATTACATAGTTGCTTGGATCATCACAGATTGGTACGCAGACCATTAAATACAATAAAGTGACAACACATATGGCTCCTGCCGTGTTGCCGTACGCGCGACGCGCAGGTCACGAATAAGTTACACACATGCATCACATACACAAGGGGGCCATACTGATCACAAGATACATACATACATCCTGCAAAACAGAGTTAGGCGCCCTAACGTTCCAAACTTCGGATGCCCGAAACTCCATTTTCCAAGCCGAATTTGGGAAATCTAATCTCGCCGAAAACGGCGAAGCGTTGAATTTCATGTGTAACTTTTTCTGTAGATCAATTTTCATATAAAATTCACCCCGATCCGAGATCGTACCGAAAAGTTACGGCTGATTTACCGAAGCATATGCATACGGCAAAAATCCCGACCCCGGCAGTAGATCTCATCTACCATTGCACATCTAATGCGCCTGGCGTATGACCCTGGATTTCGATTCAACCAATCATATTGATCTTCGCTCACTGCAACTGGATTTACGTGTATCACTTAACTCCGATGGCGGAAACCGACCGGTAGGAGTATGTCGTTACACTACCATTGCAGCAAGGGCACGAAAACAGGACATAGATCAAACGGAAAACTCACATATCTCCATATGCACACATCCCGAATCCAAAACTAAGCAGCTACGGCTCTGATACTACTGTTGGGATACGAGGTAGGCTACACTAGCGTAATTCAAAAAATCTACCGCGTATAACCAGGAAGAACTGCCGTATAAGGATCACGGGATTACCACTCGACGCACTACTGGTGCGGAAGATGTAGATATGCGTTGATGCAGTGAAGACGATCACGTAGTCGTACGTAGTCGATCAACGTAGTCGTACGTAGTCGATCACGTCCAGCAGCTCCTCAGCAGCTCGTCCACGTGCAGCAAGGTCACCTCCGGTACCGCGGCTCGTCGTTGGCTCGTCGTGGCTTGTCGGCGGCTCGTCCAAGTGCTGCAGGTGCAACACCTCCAAGGTATCCACACGTGCAGGGAGGAAGCGTCGCAAGCCGGACTGCTAGATCCGCGAGTTGTAACAGGCGAGGGCGTGGGAGGCGCGGCAGGTGTGTTTCGCCAAAAAGGTGTAAACCCTAGGGCGCCCCCACCCCTCTATTTATAGAGGTTCCTGACGGGCCTCTGGATCTGAGGCCCATTAGTACTTCTAAACCTAATCCAACTCGGATCTGATCTGAATTGGGCTTCCAGCCCCTTAAGTGTGTGACCTTATGGGTTCGGATACGTATAGACATGGCCCGAGTACTCCTACTCGGCCCAATAGTCGGTAGCGGCCTCTAGCAAGACGTGCCAACTCCTATACGCACACGAAGATCATATCAGACGAACCATCACAACATAATATACATGCTATTCCCTTTGCCTCACGATATTTGGTCTAGCTTCAAGCCGACTGCTCTTTCTCGATCCTGTGATTCGGAATCCCTTTGTAGGTTAACTCTTAACCGTACGTAGCATGGCCATGCATTTTCGGATCCGATCACTCGAGGGGCCCAGAGATATCACTCTCAATCAGAGAGGGGCAAATCCCATCTTGATTGACCATGTCTCATAGCATGCTTCTTGACAAACCCGAAAGCTACCTTTATAACTACCCTGTTACGGCGTAGCGTTTGATAGCCCCTAAGTAGGTCGATCCACATCTAGAATACATGCGACAATCTCAGGTCTAAGGACAAAGCGTATATGTGGTTTAAAGAGAGAACTACTTCTCGTGTTGGGTCAGTTCTAGCACATGTCTCCACATGTGTCCACATTATTAGTTCAACATCTCCATGTCTATGACTTGTGAAACATAGTCATCAACTAATACATGTGCTAGTCTAATATTTATGTGTGTCCTCACATAAACTCCGACTAGGGACAACTTTAGAATAACCATACAAGTAAAGAGTTTCACATACAATTCACATAATTGCAAATCAATTCAAGTAGCCTTCAATGGATATTCAATGAACACAACATACAAATCATGGATACAAATGGAATATCATCATCTCTATGATTGCCTCTAGGGCATACCTCCAACACTAGGGAGATATAGAAATTGCTACGGCTATGTGGATAGGAATAGCAGACATCTTGACCTTTACCATTACCGCACGACCGGCCTTGCTCATCATCTTAGCTTTCCACATTGGTAGGCTTTCGCTTATCTTGTCAATTAGAGGTACAAGGTCATTCTTATGCAGTATTTGTGGAGATAGCGGAATTTCCAAATACCTGCATGGAAAAGCTTGAAGGCGACCTGGGAAGAATCGGAGCAGCCTAACGGTATCCTGGAGGTCACATTGAATAGGAGAGATTAGGCATTTCTGCAGGTTCGTGTGCAGCCCAGAGGCGTCCCCAAAAACCTCAGGATAATTTCAGTGGCCACCAAGTCTTGCTGCAAAGGAGACAGAAACAATACAGCATCATCAGCATAAAGATATGTTCTCTGTTGTATGTTGTTGTTGCCCAAGGGGGACAGAACACCTTTGATATCTGCTAGATTGATCAAAGCATTCAGTACTTCCATACAAGAACAAAGAGCATGGGGGATAGCGGATCTTCCTGTCTTAGGCCCCTAGCATGGCAAATTCATCTTCCTGGCGCTCCGTTGACAATGATTTTGGTGCTAGTTGTGGAGAGGATCATGCTAATCCAATTGAGCCAGCATCTTGTGAAGCTCATGTGTTTTAGAAGTTGAAGCATGAATGTCTAGTCCACGGAATCAAATGCCTTGGAGATGTCCAGTTTGATCAACGCACATGGCACCCTACGACAGTGAAGTAACTTAGCTGAGAGTTGTACTGCTCGAAAATTATCATGCAACAGACGACCTTGTATAAATGCACTTTGGTTTGGTCGAATCAGGTTTTGTAGTTTGGGCGCCAATATGTTAGCTAGGAATTTAGTGAATAGTTTGGAGAAGCTATGGATCAAGCTAATGGGGCGATAGTCTCCAACTTGTAGAGCATCCGGCTTCTTTCGGATGAGGACCATGTAAGCCTAGTTTAACAGGTAGAGGCTGCGACTGTCCAGGGTCCATAAAGCATGAAAAGCACGCATTATGTCGTGTTTGATTATTGGCCAGGCTGTTTTATAGAATAAACCTGTAAATCCATCGGGACCCGGTGCCTTGTCAAGAGGCAACTCTTGGATCATATGCCAAATTTCCTCTTCTGAGAAGCAGCAGTCTGTATGGCTCATGTCAACAGAAGGAATACCCAAACGCTGAAAATCCAAGGAAATCGTTGGCGTGTGGGAAGTTCCAAGAATGTTCCCAAAGTGCTAGAAGACTGCTTCAGCTTTATCAACCTCATTTACAATGTCTAAGTCCCCCAGTTTGAACGACCAGATGTAATTTTTTCTGCTGCAATGGCATGCTTGTATGTGAAAGAATTTTGTATTTGCATCTCCTTCGGCCAGAAAAGTTATACGTGATCTTTGCTAAATGATGGACCTGAGTAGTGAGGCAAGGCCAAGGCACTTGAGCTTCATCTTGTTGCGGAGGGTTCTTTCATGGGGTGCTAGCGCCCTAGATTCCTGAGCAATATCAAATCTAAGCACCAACTCTTTGGCAATAGCCATTTGCAACCGGACGCTACCAACATGTTTAGCGCTCCATTTTTTCAACACGATCGCCATGTTGCGAAGCTTATAATCAAGTATCCGAAATGCATCTGCTTCAGGCCAGGGGGGTGGGCACGACCATGCCTGCTCAACCGTCTCTAGGTAGCCTTCGTACTTGGGCCAAATTGACTCAAAGCGGAATCACTTGAATGCTTTGGGGATGCAATCGGTTTGAAGAAGCAGGGGTGCATGATCTGAGCACTGAGATGAAAGTGCTTGTAGATTGTGGTTTGTGTAGAGGGACACCCAATCTTCGGACACAAAAACTCTATCAATTCTTTCCATCATTGGGTCAGCCCTTTCATTACTCCCGATAAACAAGCGACCATTTAAATGCAACTCCTGGAGTTCTAGATCATCAAGAAAACGTCTAAAGCGACCCATCATCCTTCTATCAAGACGAGAGTTATTTTTGTCTTCTGTCTTGTAAATAAGATTGAAGTCACCACATAGCATCCACCTGCCTGTGCAACCATTCCTGACATCCCGAAGCTCAGAGAGGAAGCGGATTTTATCCTGGTTGGTTTGGGGACCATATACACATGTAAGCCATCATGACGGTCAGGGAGTGATTACGGAAAATTGGGGTAGAGGCTTCCCAAGTGTCCCTTCTCCAAGCTAGGAATATACCCCCATAGGTATTTGTCGCAAGCAACGCATAAAAATCAAAGTCTGGTCCCAGAAGGTCGAGAACTAGTGCATCATTACATACGTCAAGCTTAGATTCTTGCAGAGTTAGGAGAGACATGTTCTTGAGCGACCAGGTCACGTACCATATTCCGTATAGCTCTAGAGTTGAGCCCACGGACTTTCCAAATTAACAGGTTTTCACTAGTCATGTTAAACATTGTTAGCGACCAATACAACCTTGAGGGAGGGATAAGCTCACGGCTCAACCTCCGCTACTGCCGCACTAAAAAGTGGCTGACCATCAGGAATTAATTCATCAAGAGCTTCACACTGAGAGACTGACAAGGTGCTGGTGAAGACATGGATGAATTCTTGGAAGGCCATGGCATCCAGCGGCCCTGAAGCTGATGAAATGCCCAATTTCTTCATCAGCACATTCTGGGCTTGCAAATTTGGATTTGTCACTCGATGCTGAGATTTCTTAGCCAACCTCTCGCTCCTCCTGATCACTAGCGTGGGAGGTTGGGATGGTGTGCGTGCCTTCCGCCGAAGGGGTTGCTGCACCAATGCAACCGGCGATCTTGTCCTGCAAATGGAGTTCGCGAAATCAGCGACAATGTTTTTAATCGGCGTAGAAGCTTCCGGAGGGAAGTGAAAAGACAGCGTCTGAGAGGAGCCTCTGGTGACAGTGACATAATTATCATGTGCTGAAGTGGGCAACTCAGGAGGTGGGGCGTCATTGAAGCGTACCACTTTGAGGTTGGCTTCTTCATGTTATGTGCTGTAGTCAATGATTGACGTTACCCGCGACCCATCTTGCAAGGTTGTCACATTATTGCCCACTCCAGGTTGCAGCTTCTTCTGCCCAGTTGTGTCCTCTGTACAGCCATGTGAGGCATCAACTTCAGGCAAAATGCTCCCCTGTTGGCCCTCTGTACAAGCAGGTGTGCTGTAGTTCACGTCCTGAAATCCCCCTCGATCCATTGTGACATTAACCTGTGCATCTTCAATAGGTGGAGCAGGAGCATGCCCAGGTGTGGGGAGCCCACAACCTGAGGACCACGCTGCTTGCTGCATCATTATTGCGTCGTGTATGATTTGTGATTCCTTGAGTTGGAAATTTGTTTGTGGCCGATTTAATGATAGGAGCAGCACAGCAGTACCGCAGTTTAATTTTTCAATGCACCTTTTGGAACCACAATTAGCTTCCAGAACCATCGGATCGAACCGTGGCACCTGCATGTCATCATGTTGTTGCAAGGTAGCGAGATTGGGGATTAAATCTTGCCCCCTTGTATCCTGCGAGTCTGTTATGAAGTCGTTGCAGTGCCTAGGCGAGGCCAAAGGGCGTTCTAGTGGTATAACTAGCTCTGTAGGCTTCGTCAACTGTTGTCTTGTGCCCAGTAGCATTTTTCAAACGCCCAAAACGTAAGGGCGTGAGTAGCAACCAGGCCTGAAGGGGTGAAGTTGCTGTTAGTTTCCAGACCATTGCTTTGAGTTGTGCTGTTGCTGCCGCAGAAGAGAATGGTGGGCCCCAGCCAGGACCAAGAGCTAGTGCTCCACTCAAGCCACTGGCCGCATCTGTGAATCTTGTTTTTCTGGGCCACGGGTGTTTCCTGCTGCATTGACGAAACCCTAGGTAGTCCTCATCCTCGGAGTTGTCTTAGTTGTCCGCGATCGTGCCATCGTTAGAGGAATCACTGTAGACGGTCCAGTCCTACACCTCAATTATGTTGATACTGATATTATACCATAATCCATCATGTTTGGAGTGGATTAGCTCATGGGGCTTGAGAAATAGGCCACATTCAACATAAGGCGCCAGTGGTTCAGGAATGAAAATGAGCTTCTCTTTTGGGATGATGTCTGGATGTATGCACCAGCAGGCAACAAATAAAGCAGCCATGTTGTTTCCAGGTAGATGAACAGGGGCTTCCATCAGGTCTGAGCAGGCCGAGGCAAGAATCACCTGAGCTGTATCCACACTCCGGGCATGTGCTGGTATTCCACGCAGCTCAACAAGAACCCTGAATCGCAAGGAAGTCGCCTAGTGGTGCCATCTTCTCCAAATCAACTGAAAAGGTGCTTCTGGGGGCAGGTGGGAGTGAAGAATTCTCTCTGCTATCTCCGGCGCGCTAAATTCGACCAGGAAGTCATCCGGCTTTGACCGGTGTACCATGTATTCCTCTAGGATGACATTGAGGAATTCTTCCAGCACGCGTCCCAGCTGCATCGTAGTTACCTTCGGACGTGCACCACCAATCATTGCGACCAAGGCACATTGCGACAGACGGGCTTCGCGGCAGTTGATCTTTTGCGACCTTGGGACGACACACATTTCTGTAAAAGGGGATACAAGGATCTCACACCCAGCAGCACCTGACCAGCCGTGCCCGGTACTTCAGTACGCGGACGACACACTACTCTGCTCCGAGCTGATCGTGACGGGCTACAGGCGCTGAAACAGGTGTAGGATCGTTTCTCAGCAGCAACCGGGTTGCAGATCAATTTTCATAAGAGCACGATGGTCCCCATGAATGTATCCAGCTCTATGTCAGTAACCTTCCAAGGCATTCTCGGTTGTGCGCTAGGAAGCTTCCCCCAATCCTACCTGGGATTGCCACTGTCAAATGAGAAACTTCGCTCGTCAGCCTTCAGCCCACTCATTGCCAAAGTCGACAGGCGGCTCAGTGGATGGCGAGCTTCACTCCTCAATGCAACAGGCAGGGCTGTGCTGATCAACAGCGTGGTGGACAGCCAGTTCACTTATGCTATGTCGGTACTCCTTCTCCCTCCAGGCATCATTGAAGCAATTGACAATTGCCGTAGAAGATTCCTGTGATCTGGTGATGATAAGGTCAGTGGTGCTCAATGCTTGGTCGCATGGGAAAACACTAGCAAGACAAAGGAACATGGCGGGCTTGGCCTCAAAGACCTGTCCATTCAGAATCAAGCTCCTGCACCGGCTGCATCACCCAGATGACTCCTCCTGGGCACGCTGGGTGCGCAACCTCGTCAGTCTGGTGGATCTCCGTGGTGAGATCAATGGGGCACACTGGGCTGATCTTCAGGGACTGCTGCCGGTGTATCGAACACTTACCTGTTCTGCAGTTTCAGATGGTTCAACGACCAGTTTCTGGCACGATCGATGGCTGTCTGCGACAGGTTCCCGATGCTCCTCACTCACGTTGTTGATGAGAACATCTTAGTGGCTCAGGTGCTGGACGGGGGTTTGGAAGTTCACCTTACCACGTGCCTATCACACCAGGCTACTGATGAACTTGAGAAGCTGAATGATATGCTCGCCAATGATATGAACTTGAGTCAATTCTTCTCCAACGAAGTTGCCCAACTGGCGTTTCTCCAGCTTCAAGCAGCCATTAGCAACTGCGGTGCGCCTATTTTGTGTGCAGTTATCTTGGGCAAACACCTGGTACAGAACTGCCTAGCTGTCGATCATCCCTCTTTTTTGATGCAGTGACACCAGGTTTAGATGATGTTGCAATCCAAAGAATGCACCCCTGGCCAGGCAGTGGCACCTTAGGTGCATCAACATCTTCTGACATCAATATGGCATTAACACCACAACAACATATAATGGATGGTATGTCTTTCAAGCCTTCTCTACATCCTTAGATAGGTAGCAAGTGGTGCCACTCGTATGGGCTCCCCTTTACCTCTTAAGAGGTAAAACCTAGGATACATCCTAGCCATCTACTATTAATCTTTTTCTTAACAGATAAATAAAAAGTATCAGTACATGCATTTATCCTTCTCCTACTGAAGCCAGCATGTAGGCTAAAAATGTTTGATGGGCGCACATATAGAAAAGGAAATGCCCAGGCCATTACTTTTTGTTTGTATGATTGCTAAATAAAAAACAAAATTCAATGTAATAAAATAGATTTTTCATCGGGGAATAATAAAATTTTAACTTTCAAGCTGTTTAACTGCGTTTAAATCTCTTTAGCTGAGAACATGTAGTGAATACCAACTGGCGTTTCTTATCGGTTCAGCAGGCCAGATGGCCCCTTTTTTAATCACTTACTGAGATCAACCAAATATCTATCATGCAAAAAATGAGTCTAGTATCTTGACTAGTTCAACATTTCTACTATAAAACTAGTGCAAATAAGAACTGACATATTTGTGCTTTCGGTTGAAATAGTTAAATTTCAAACCAAACTCAAATCTTTATCAAGAATTCAACTTTTTTGTACTTCAAATCTAAAATGATAACTGAAAGGTAGATATAGCAAGGTAAGTGAAATTCTACCAGCGGTTGTAAGAAACTAATTCATGACTCTTACCACCATGAGGTAACAGAATTATAAACTTCAGGATCTATTTGCAGTGGATGGTACACAGTAACTTGGTGTACCTTAATAAAAGAAAAGCCCTTATTGCAACATAAGAGGTACTAAAAATTAGTACCTTAGATTCCAATCTTTTGTACCTCCAGTACCATTATCAAGACATAAATTTGGTATCTCTTGGTATCGTTTCGAAGATACCAAACGTACAAGGGCAGCTCCAAGTATAAATTAGCTGGTTTAATTATTAAAGAAAAACAAGTTAGTTCGGGAAAACAAAATGAAAGGGGGAAGGGAGTTGTTGGTAACCAACATAAATTTGTTTTTTCGTGATACTTCTTTTGTGATAATATCGAAATAGTGATGGAGGTGGACATATTATTGCGTTCCAAGTGCTTTTCAAGCAGCTAATGCCATGTTTGCTTTGGCCTAATGTAGGTACCCCAAGATGAGCTCAAGGGAGCATGCAGAGCCAGATGCAAGCTCCCATGGCCCCCAGCAATGGTGTCCCAGAGGCAAAGGGTCATTCTGAAGATTGCCATATGGTGATCGGACTTACCATATCCCAGGATGGCAGGATCAGTAATGTCATTGGGTCTCGGTAGCCTAGCAGCTCTGCATCGATTTGATTCCGCGAACCAAAATGTAATGTGGTTTTACGGCACGTATCGTTCTGCTCTCTTGTTCTTGACTTCTTGTAATATAGAACCTGTACCGTGGTGTGTGATTCAACTTTGCTGCCATAGGTTACAACCTGTATATACGTCTTTAAGTTGTAATTGTAATAATCTTCCTCAGATGCGTGACGAGGAGCAGACAGTGGCAGAGCTCATCCATCCTGTATTCCTGTCGACTCAGTGGCAATAAGGCTTGGCAGCTTCAAGGAGAGAGATTTGCAATTGAACTACTCGAGAACAAGTCTGCACTTGTTCAAGAAGTACTCGTAAATTCAGATGAGTTCATATGAATTCACATGCTGGTTAACAATGTGCACTACGAATCTCCGATCCGCTGTAGTAACAATAGAAATACGGTGAAGGTTTTTTTTTTGTCAGGCATCCCGTCAGCTGATGAACTCTGCTACATAGAAGAGGGTAACGAAATCTGCAAAGATAGGAGATACATGAATGATGAACCTACTGCTTTGGTAGAGGAAAACATCCCATAAGAAGAGAATACACGAACATTGCATATTTCTGTGTTTTGGATTTTATTTTGAGCACACATGGATTGTTGAAAGAAAAATTTCAGTGTTGTTTCCTTTGAACAAATTCATATGGGCCTCGCCGTGCTCGACTCGGCCCGCGGAGAAAGAAAACGGCCGAGTTTGATGGCAGGCAGAGCGGGCTGGCCGAACAAAAACATATGGGCTATTGGGCCATTCAGTTCATGTCCTTTTCTTCGTGGTGCTGTTGTTGCATGCTCAAAGCAAGAACTATAATCAGCCAACCAATACGGACAATAGTTCTGCATTAGCAACTTTGAGCACAAAAATTTAAGCAAATTCATAAGTAACTGTCTAATCTTTCTATAGGTTGCAAACAGTGGAGCTAGAATTGAACATTTTGAAGCATCGTACCCAACACGCGACGAACTCTGAACTCCCATATCCAAGTCTTTGAGCTCAAAACAGAGCGACTTTACATGAACAAGTTTCTGAAGTTTTCAACTCCACAGATGTCTAACTTTGAGTACTTTTGCTACACAAGTCAGTGCAAAACGTACTTTTTGCTACTGAGTACGTATCTACTCCCTCCATCCTATTTTCAAATCTAAAAAATTCTCTTTCGATAGTCTTATTTCGATCCAACTGTTCATCCTCTCGGGCTTGGCGTGTGACTCTTCGTTCTTCCATATGAGATTGGTTACGGGCATCAAAAAGTCTGAATCTTAATGAATAGGGTAGCTAATGGCATATTTAAATAGATGATAAGTAAGATTATTTTTCCTTGCTCATTGTGCCAAAGTGAAATAGGACTATTAAAAGAAAACGGGGGGAGTACTTTGTACTACACATTTTTAACAAGAATGTAACCTAGTGATATGATCACGACGTCGCGCGCGAGAGCCCCAAAGACCCGCATGCCACGGCCAAGGACATCGAACAGCCTCCCCATGAGCTCGCCGAACTTCTCCGCCTCAGACCTCATCTCTTCGATCTCCTGCTCGGCCCTCGCCGCCCTCGTCCTCAGCTTCTCCATCTCCTCCGATCGGCCCAGGCCGACCTGACCAGCAGCGCCAGCAGGAGGTGTCTGTCCCTCTCCTCTGCCGTCGCCACCGCGCCGCCGCCGCCGGCCGCCGCGTCGGTCTGCACCTGCCGGGGGAGGAAGTCGGCCAGCTCCTTTACTGTCCTGGCACGCTTCGCCTTGGCTATCTTGCTCTTGCCAGCGCTGGCGGCGGCGCCGTCGTCCTCGAGCACACTAGCTCCCGCAGCATCTCGTCCTTGGTGGCCTCCACCTTCGGGAGCGCCTGCTGCTTCCTCCTCTCCTCCGCCGGTGCGTTTGGCTTCGTCTTCGTCGTGGAGAGGTGGCGACTGGCACTGGCCGTCATGGCCATTGCCGCCGCCGCTGCCGGTGGCGGCAGGGGAGAAGAGCCGGCGCCGACGACGCCGTGGAGGTGGTGGAGCCCTCCTCGCAGCGGGGGAAACGTGGCGGCGTTACTGCCGACGACCGGGCGGTGGCGGAGCGCGCCAGCAGCCGCGCTTCGGAGCATCGAGGCGGCGGCCATCGTTTTGGGGTGCTCCTGATTGCGGCGATCGACTTGATTAGTAGAGTGATTTTAATTAACCTGGTTTTGGACATATATAAATCAATGCTCGGTCAGGTCAAGAAAGCATCGATCAATTAACGACTCACCACCAGAAAATTGGCTACAAAAGGGCTCCTTGGATGAACAGGTTTGGTGAAGTTCAAGAAATGAATTGAGAGGGAACAAGCAAAGGGGAAGATTTCAGGAAGCAGAGCAAAAAGAAACAGCAGTGACATAGGAAGAACCGCAACAGTGACAGGAAGCCCCCTCAAATCGCAGGGTCGGTCAACAACGCTCTGTCTCCACATCAAGCACTGAAGTCCACTAATACCACCAACTCCACATAGTTGGCACAATGGTGACGTGGGAAGCTTCACTCTGAAGTTAGTTCAATTTCAAACAACAGCGACCTATTTGCAGACAAACGGATAAGTTCAAATGACCTGCAGTGCAATTTACTCAAACAGAGATACATTCTTTTAGTACCAGAAATTCAGAACTTACATAAACATGATTTATTTTGATCATGGCCTAGTTTGTCAGACCAGCCAGTTGCATTTCGTTCGCCTTCTGAATCCATTCGATGAAGGACCTCTGAAGCCTAGGAGGTGCATGTGGAACCCACAGATTGAGGAAGTCTTTGATAAGCCGTATCCATCTCTCCAGCTTAGGGTCTCGGCGTCGCTGGATCGCCCACCTTCTGTCCCCAACACTGCTGATGCATCTCGGTGGCATCTTCGTCAGGCATGTCTTCTCAACCAGAAGGAACGCAGTGCCATGCTTGGACTTCCAGAAAATCTGATACGCCGTCGTATCAGCCTTCCGGTGAAGACAATCGATTGCCTTGGGAAGCATCAACTCGTCGAGCTCCTCGAGGCTAACGTTCGTGTGCACACCACTCTGCTCCGTACCGTTGATCACCACGATCGCAGAGCTCTCAACTTGGGGATCCAGGTCTTCGGAGGAGCCATGGGGGCTGAAGAGGAGCCCAAGCTTCAGATGCGGCGAGTTCTTGAGGCAGCTACTTTCACCTTCAGCAGCTTTGCTTCTATCCATGTTGTACTCATCAGACAGCGGGATGTGGCCCTGTAGGGACACTTCGATAACAGGTTCCAGATCTGAGACATCTGACGACTGTTCTACTGTGCTGCTGCTGCTATAGGAGGGCCGTTTCTGCTTGCAGCACATTGGGTTGGGGCGAAACCACCGGGTCATGTTGCTGTGGATGGTGTTCCAGTGTTCCTTGTGACTGGCCTCAACATATGGAACCCACAAGAAGTCCTGCGTAGGCAGCTGAGAGATTTCTTTGCGGGCGGATTCAGCGGTGGGCTTGAACTGAGGAGTGAAGAACATTTCTAAGCACTTGATGATGGTCCCAACTACGTCCATGCTCTCGGAGAGCCGCAATATAGAACCTAGGCACAGGTTCTTCTCCGGTGCCTCGTCGTCTTCATACACAAACAGGAGCTTGGCCTCCATTCCCCGGTCCTCGAAGCGAACGGGACGCACACAGAATAGGTGGTACTTGCTTCTCCTGACGAGCCTGTACCGTAGCTCTTGGCCGGCGAGAAGGCGTCCGATGAGAGGGTGGAGCATCATGTACCTGCGAGGCGTGCCACCGAGCTCCACGAACCTCAGGAACTCGCTGGCACCATCGGCGAGACGCTCGAATCTTTCAACGGCGTAGCTGTTCAAGACATCATGGTTGTCGTCGCGGTTGAAGAAAGCCTTGACGAGTGATTTGGTGGCATGAGCCAGTCGCCTGGGGAAGAAAGAGCTCTTCACCTCCTGCTCTCTCACTTCATCATCGATAGCGCGCTTCTTGCACTCACGCAGCACGTCGTCGCACTCCCGAGCTGCGCGCTTCAGCTTCTTGCGCCAGCGCAGCAGGGACGACGCGCCCTTGATGTGCCATTGGCGAGATGTCTCGAGCACGGCCTCCAGCTTGATCTTCGCCATCTCCAGCCTCTCCATGTGCTGCTCCTTCTCATCAGCTGGTCTCCCTACCTGCCTGCCAATCAGACCAGCAAAGACCTGCTTCACCGTCTCCTCTGCAACCGCAGAACCAACCATCTCCGCCATTACTGAGGATTATATCTGCCAAGAAAGAAAGAAATATGATTTTTGCTCGCATAAGGAATTCCCAAGGAAATTGTGCCTCATTTTCATCTGGAAGCCGGTAAATTTCCAAGAATAGTGGCAAATGGAAATCACCGAAGTCTTCTGTGTTTACTGGACTGTACACTTAATTACATGAAGTAGTCATCACGTACAGTGACAGAGGAAGCCCCCTCTAATCGCAGAGTCAGTCAACACTTTGTCTCCACATACTAGTTCCCGTGCTATTGACTTAGAGCCAAGCAATAGAGACCCACGAACACCACAAACTCCACATAGTCGTCCTTGCAGAGGAAAAAAATTGGGTGGAGGAGGGCTGCGAACTCCCTCCCCATGCACAGTCCCGCCCCCCAATAATGCCCGCGATGATGATGGCTTCCGCAGCTCCGTAAAGGCTCACGCGCACGCTCAAGCTCATAGCCACTCGCGCGACTCGCTAGCTGAAGCTCAGAGCCGATTCGATGACTCGCTCACTCAGGCTTTGAGCCTATCACTCACATTTCTGTAGTATTAGTGATATACTGATAGTCTTCGGAGTTTGATCATCATACATTATTACTACACAAGGGAGACTGTTCGTTTCGCAAGCAAGGTGTTGGAAGCCGTTGCCTTGGATATTTCGTCAAAAATGGATGGAGAAGCAATAATAGACTTTGCTTTTGATTTCTTCCTACCGTTTGCGTAATATAGCCATTTTATTTGTAATCAGCCTGAGAATATTATTAGAACTTAGCTATGTGTGGTCGCAGAGGCTGGAATATTATCCTTTTCAAAAAAAAACATTATTACTACAACAAGGTGGATGCTCCGATCCATTAGAGAGAAAATGCATTCCATGTTGAGGTACGGAGGAGTAGTACGTACTTGATTATTGTTTATGATTTGTACGTAAAGGTTTTAAATCTCATCCATTGTACTTTTTTTGCAAATATCTTTTAAGATTTAAACGGAGGGAGTACTTTATATCAAAATTAAGTAAAGTTAATGCTACCAGCTTTTATGGGATCTAGTCCCAGTTCAATAATATTCTCTTCTAAGGACTATATTCAGCAACTCTTAAAACCTCTCATGACCGATTCAAGTAGAAATAGTGATCATCTCACCATGAAAACATCCAGCTTCATTTATCTGACATATTACTACACTAAAAGGAAAATTAGTTTTGGAAGTGAATACCGTCAATAGATAAATTATACTAGGGCAAAGGAAATGTACGAGGAGCATGTGGACGGAAACAAGACAATAGAATCTTAGGAAAAACAGGGGGCATGTGCTCCAGTTCTTGCAAAACCTCCACTTGGTGACTAGAAAATTATGTAAAATTATGCATACAAAATCGCTAGGAGGTAGCATGCAGGGCCTCCTTTAGGCCCCAAGCCTCAGGCCCAGGCCAGCACTAGTAACATTGTCCCTACCTACAAGGTAAATCAATAATGTCCTCAATGCCAAATTGGTAAGAAAAACAAACTTCATAATAGACAAGTTTAGAGTTAGTTTCCTACTTGAGGTTTTTTATCAAAACATACAACAAATGCGGGTCCAGCGTGGGGGCTAGGGGCTAGAGCCCCCCTACCCCCGCGCAGTCAAGGGAGCCCCGAAGCTCCCCCTAAAAATTTCAGCCATGGATGAAGAGGAGGAAAAAGAAAATGAGGAGGAAGAAGAAGAGAAAGAGAGGAGGAAGAAGGAAGAAGAAGAAAATAAGCCCCCCCCCCCCCCTCAAATCCTAGATCCATCACTGCATTCATGCACACTCACCTCTATGTATACATACACGCAAATGCCCTATAAGCATCTCCGAATATCCGTGTCAAGTTGAGGACTCGAACCAGTACCAGATAAACTATGGTGGCTAACATTTTTGGCATGGTTGTTAGCTTTCTGCCTAATGGAATGTAATTTGTTCTGGGCTATGTGTTGTGCAGATGATATGGCAGTTCTCCAGCCTTCAATTTCAAAAAGAAAAAAAAACAAAGCTCCAGTTGTTACAGATAAAATTATGTATCTGGACATTGCTATCAGCAGGCGTAGTTAGCATTTAAGGTATATTGAATTGGTCATCAACGTATCAAAATTCTTCGGCCAATGGGTGCCATATATATCCACATTCAATCTCCAAATGTCGAAGCGATCTTGATTTCCTAGAAATTACTCCGTGCTAAATATACTGATTCTTGTCTTGTATAGAAGCTCAGGAACAATCTACCTATATCTTCAAACATATGTCTATGGTTGGATGGGTATGGTCAACCGTCAACATAATTGTTTTTTTAAGAAATAATATAACGGATTTTTTGGGAGGGCCAAGCACCTAATGGTCATATTATATTAAAAAACAATATTGTGTGTGGTTATTGATATAAGAGTCTTGGCAAAGTTCAGCTAATTAAACTATTATGTGGTTTTTCAGTACATTCTTGAGATGTATTTATTGGTGTTAAAATGACTCAAAATTAATTAAGCCCTACGGGGATTATGTCAAACTGGACAGTAGCATGCGTTTGGCTCCTAAAATGGCTAGTTTTGGCTTCAACAATGAAATAGTTTTTTTTCAGAATTAAAGCCCTTCAAAAACATTTTGCAAAAGCACTATCAGAAGGCAATGTCGTCGGTAATTTCGGTAATTTCAGGTGGACTTATCGCTTGGGTAGGGAGAAGCCAGTGAAGCCACTGTTTTGGCTCCGGCTCCTTCACTCTAATGTAAGCCACTTTAGGGCTTCTAGGGGGCGTCCTAGGTGAAGCCTTTTTCTGTTTACCCGTTTCGCAATGGCTTCACCAAATGACGGAGGAGAAGCCTCCTCAAACAGGCCCTTAAATGGGAATCACACAGCAGTGGGGCATGACAGTTAGAATCGCAATCACGGGGGTGACAGGACATGCTTATAAAAGTCGACAAAGTCATGAGGTTCGACCCCATTCACTATGATCATCAGCTACGCCACTCAAGTGGTCTCTACGGCAAAAAAGTCTCTTCCATCGCAGTTTCATTTCTGGTACATGTAATGTGTACAGAAAACAGCTTGAGCCTCAGCAGCAAGGTGCAAAATGCTTCAACTCCACCCAAAGGGAGATACCTATCTGCAAAAGAAACAAAAATTCAACTCATCAACGGAATGTTCAGAAACATTAGTTACATATCCCAAGAAAATGCCTTCGAGGGATAACCAAAGTTTCAGAACCCTTTACCTTACGTCGATTGAATGACATTACTCAGAAGCTCCGACATAACCATTCGAGTTATTTGAATTTGTTCCCAGTTGTTTAGTGGCTGCCATTATCAGCCCTGCGTAGCCCAAAACAAATAATATTAGACCTGCACAGCAAATTAGGTACTGCAGCATTCCAACTAGTGCAGATTACTAAAGAAGCAAAGCAGTGCATATTTTCTCGGAAAGGGGATCTAAACACTCAATAATTTTTCAGTTTTGATTTCATAAGTTAACTTTTCAAGTATGACAAAAAAAATCACCTGTAAAAGGAGGTGAAGGTCTTCGAGGCCTCGATTTGAACTCTGGATGGAACTGAACACCTACGTAGAAAGGATGATCCTGTAGCTCCACAATCTGCTCATAGGTGCAAGCAGGTTCAGCCTTTGAAAAAAGAAAATCAAGACACAAGAACAGTGCAGGCTGTTTGCTTTGTACCTCCATCCGTTTTCCACTTTCATCAGAACCAACAAAATGAAGACCGGCCTTTTCAAGCATGGGAACAAAAGAGGGATTGACCTATTTAAACAAAAGAATGAATAATCAGTTCAAAAATGAGCTACAGTGTACACCAAGAATAAAAGGATGTTTAGAAACAAAGATAGAAGGCAAACCTCATATCTATGACGATGCCGCTCATCTACATGTGGAGGACTCCCATACCTAAGAGTTACGTAATAGTCCAAATCAGAATGTGCATAATAATTTTGTATAAGGCAACTCTTAGATAACCAAGGGCTTGCACCACAATTTATAACTAAACAAAAGCCAAATTTGGAATGCAATGCAGCAAAAATATAAATTTCCAAGTAAGGAAAACTCCAGACAACACAACCATGTGGGACATTATTTTTGTATGGTGGTCCCAATGGAGCCAAACAAACTAAATTCAATAGTGCCAAAGAAAATATGATTAACCAAGAAAGAACCAAATGTCCGTACAGTTTTGATGTAAGACAATCAGGTTTGCGGAAGAATGTTCTCCTGCAGCCCAACCTCATCGTGTTTCCCATATGTGTTTTTGAAACCTGAACACAGTTCCTTGTCAAGGCATTAGATCAAAGCCCTGTCTCCTCCATAATCATAGCAGGAAAGGAAGTACCTCAGGCATGTACATAACAACATGGTTTGGTGTATCCTTGTTGAACTCTTCACTGTCTGCATCTCCCAGGCCCAAGACCTAGCGAAGGATAATCAAAGTGAGAATCTATATGGATAGGTTCATAAGGTAAAAGGAGGGGGGGGGGGTAAGCAAACACACATGTCTGGACATCTCAATCACTGATATCTGCATGCCCAAGCAAATACCAAGATATGGAACTTTATTCTCACGGGCATATTTTGCAGCCAATATCATTCCTGAGATTCCACGATCCCCAAATCCTCCAGGTATCAAAATGCTTGCTGAATCCTGAAATTTTCAGCATTCATGAATATTAACTTCTAAAATTGAGTTTATCAATATTTAAAATAGGAAGGAAATACAATGGGCATACTCACTTTAAGAGTTTCCCAGGCTTTTGCATGGGCATCTGGTGCCTATAAAAAAAAACTGTCATCATGTGATACAATAACATACAAACAAAGAATGAACAAAAAATATAATAGGAGGAAATGAGTGTAGCTACAAATGTGACAATGAAAGTATAACCACCTTAATACAGAAACTTGATGAGCCAGCAAAGATACAAATGCAATTTTGTACTGAGATACTTATCAGCACCCAAAAAAAAATGGATCACTGATTCATCATGTGCTATTACTGTAGTTGTCCCTATCTTACTGAACACATGATTAGTGACTTACATTTATTGCAGTTGCATCTTCAAGATCTGAAGCTGCAATCCACTGGATAGATGGCTTTAATGAACAGGCAACACTGGCATGTAGGAGAGCCTGGAACAAATTGAGACATGTTTCATGTATAGTAACATAAGCCCAAATCAAATTAACAGTAAAACACAATAATGTGGCAGCTAAAAATCTCAGTTGTTTAACTAATAGAGAACAATTGTTTCTACTCTAGGAAACCATGGAAACAACTGTAACTATAATAATTATCGCACCACATAAAATATAAGTAAAAGCTTGTGGACTAATTTTCACCATTGGCAAGCTATTTAAAAAAAGCTACATTTGTGTATATATGGACCAACCTTCACCACTGATAGATAAGAATCTGTCAAGTTAGTATACTTCCCAACCAAAGCAATTTTAACCTGCATAAGATTGATATTTATTCAGACCTATTCTGCACCAACAAAAGAGCCAATTGCCAATCAAATACTACTGTGTGCAATACTAACAGAGTTCTTAAGGTTGTCATATGACTCAGCCATCTCTGTCCAATCTTGTAACTCAGGCGGTCCAGCAGACCTATGAAAAAAAGCAAAGATGATATAGCTCCCAGACACTAACCATAACACTATACATAAAAACTGGTGATGCCATTGCAGTAATACGATGTAAACATATCAAGTCAACCATCATAGATCTCTGAGTAAGCCTTTCCACTAATAATGACTTCAACATAGGTCCAGTATTGGAATTTAAGCCAATCGTCTATCAATATTGGTAATATATAATTCCTTAACAGTATATGAGTCACTGCTTAAAAAACAAACACCTAGAGCATCTAAGTTGGTGCCTAGGTGCTAGGTACAATTGAAAAACCCTCCCACCTAGCACCTAGATGCTGCCCATGACTGTCTAGGCGCGGCCGCCTTAGCCTGCCAAATGGCCGCCTAGGCACTAGGTACCACCTCACCACCCAACAAGTTCCTAGCAGTTCCAAAAACACTGAAATGGGTAAATTACAAATTCTATGTGCAGAAATATCCAAATACTATAAGTGCATTGGAGCAATCATTTTAAGTAATCATCTGACTCACCCTGCAAGGTTTAGCTGTTTGATTATAGCTTCATGAGCCTTTTGATTCTGCAAAATAATACTCATCAAAATTTGAGCTGCAGCCAATACTAAATGCAAACAATATAGATTTAATATATTTCTAGAAAACCACAAGGTTAAGGTTCTTGTGGAAGTTACTCACTCTAAGGATAAGTGGGACATGCCATAAATTTGGAACATCATGGATGTTCAGTATGTTCTCGACCTACAGGAATGAAGACAGAATGTGAGTCAGAAAACAATGTGGATAAATGTCAATTTTTCAGACTTAATCATGAAACATACCGGGACATGGCAAAATTGTGAAAGCTTCTCCTTAACAGATCCTATTAGTGGCTGAAAGAGCAGATAAATATAGCTCAGATTGGAAAGGAACACTTAAATCTAATTGGACAATAGAAGAAAATGATTAGAGCACAAAAGACATGAACACAAAAGGTATATGCTAAGCCAAGGCAGATTAGAATGAGCTAATGGCTGCTTGAAAAAATCATTATGAGGAAAACAAAATACAAACTGAACAGCAAATGTGCCATGACAAGTATCCAATGCACAGGGAAAAGTATCAGAAATCTCTACAATGACTTAAATATGGCATTTTAAAGCATCTACTATTAGCTATTCATACTTTTTTATGCTTTTACATTACCTGCGCTGACCGGCATGCTAGAAGATCAGGAGTCAGACCCAAGGCCCTCAATTCTCGTACACTGTGTTGTGTTGGCTTGGTTTTCTACAAAAGGGGAAAAAATAATGTCAGATTCCCACTACCAGCAACTATTTGTCAAGATAGAAGACTTGAAAAGTGCAATGTGGATTTTTCCCCACATGTAAGGATAGAAGATGTGATAATCAGAATTCATCATTGCCGTTATAGGAAGAATTATTTACCTGCTCACCAACTACACCCAATACCGGAACAAGGCTAACATGTATGAGGCAGAAATTCTCCTTGCCTAGAGAATAGATAAAAGTATGGGTCACATTCATGATAGCCACTAAAAAATAAAGATATTTTTGCTTCCAAAAAAATGTAAAGCATGACTGGCACATTAGCACCAAAAATGGCAGCACAGAAAGTGTACGCTAATCTATTTTGTAGTAAGTTGTAACACCAAAACACATCACAGCATGCATAAAATGTGGAAACTGAAATGACGATGGAAAAGCCAGCTATACCAAGAGAAAAAGACAACTGGCGCAAAGCTTCAATGAATGGCATTGACTCAATATCACCTGAAACAAGAGCAAAATCAATTTATCTGCTACACTAATAATTACAAAATGTCAGATCATAACATGTCAACAAACCCTACCAACAGTGCCTCCCAATTCAATAACACAAACATCAGCTGGACGAGTCTGCCCATCTACAGGAACAGAGGACACTGACTGTATCCACTGTTTTATTTCATCAGTGACATGAGGGACAACCTGTATATTTAAAACCATAAGAATTTCATATTTTTGCCATATGGGCATACCATACAATGCAACTCCAGCAACAAATGCCGCAAGGGAATTACCTGGACTGTCTTTCCAAGATAATCGCCCTTCCTCTCCTTCTCAATGACAGACTGAAAGAAACAGAAACTATCTGTTTACAATCTCCAATGAGAACAAGCGAGCATCCCCATGGAGCATACACTCACCTGATATATCTTTCCAGTGGTAATATTGTTGTCCCTGGTCAGAGTAACATCTATGAAACGCTCATAGTTTCCTAAATCCAAATCAACCTACATTGCCACATGTCAGTCATAACTCAGCACCTTGATTGCAAACTTAAGCATTGTGTGATTGATGAAAGCATGGAGGGAAACTGTACCTCTCCACCATCATCAAGGACAAACACCTCACCATGCTCGAAGGGGGACATGGTACCGGCATCTGTGTTCAGGTAAGGATCTACAAAACCAGGAGATGAACTAGTTAAGACAAGTGAGACACCAAAGCTGAGGAAAATCCATACTAGTTAACTCTAGACATGGAGAACATGTGGATTTCAAAATCCCGTGAAAAAAAGGAGGCGCTGATTTAACCTTTTCACATACCAAAAGATCCTAAAAGGTACCAGTCTTTATACAAAAGTCTTTAAAAAGCCAATCACAAAAGGCCATTCAAAAGCCTAAAAGCTTGAGTGCACCATCCCACCAATAAAACGAAAATCAAAGGACACATGTTTATCCCTAAAAGGCCCAACACCAAACTTCACAATGGAACCGAAAGCTTACCTAAAACACGCCACAGGTTCCACCTCTAAAGGCCACTAAAAGCAACAGCAACAAACTGTACTAGTAAGACAGCGACAAGCCTTTAAAACCTGACATCGAGGGCTCATCAATTCATGAGGTACCGCTAAATTTCGCCAGAGAGGAGGTAGACGAAGTAACTGGAACCCCTCAAAGAGGTAATCTTTGACTGTAGCCCCAATTTCCACCAAGAACCAGTAAAGAATTGCCTCCGACAACTGAGACTCCACGCAGAAACCAACAAACTACCGCTTTCCACACCCAATTACCTAATCAAGAAAAGGCTAAATCCTAGTAGGATCACGGAAGCGAGTCGCATTCACTCCAACAATAGCACACCCCAGCTTTCCCCGGCCAATCCCCGCCCAAGAACAAGCAAGATTCCTTAGGGTTTAAGGAGGGGGGCACCAGCAAGAACCCCTCGCAACTCCGCGTAGGGGGTTCGAGGGGAGGGGGCGTACCGATCTTGATGCAGGTGACGCGGAGGCCGCAGGCCTTGAGGACGACGCCGACGCTGCTGGCGGTGACGCCCTTGCCGAGCCCGCTGACGACGCCGCCCGTGATCAGCACGTACTTGGTCGCCGCGGCCCGCGGCTCCACCCCCGCCGGCGCCGGCGGCGAAGACATGAGGCCGGAGGAGGGGGATATGCCGGTGGGAGATGCTGCGCTGTGCGCTTCCGTGGGGGGAAAGAACTGTAGCAGCAGCAAGCGCACGCTCGCCCCGTGGTGTGCCAAGCTTTTGTTTGGGAGCGGCCCGGATTTGTCCGGGCCTGAGCTCAGGTTTTGGGCCGTTGGTCCTGGATCTGGATTTTGGACCATTGGGCCTGGGCTCTGGTTTTGGACTTTTGTGAGCATAAAGACCAAGCCCAGGTCAGGCCTGGCCCAATTTTAGTCCGGCTCAAGAAGCATGTAAATTGTTGTGGGTGGGTTTGGACAACAACTAGGATCGTGCCCGTGCATTGCTACGGGCAAAGAAAAATTTATCTATAATCATCTATCTAGTTGCGTGGATTCGACAAGGACAGGCTCATTTAACCTTAACTTTAATGTAGATATTATTCCAAAATATTTAACTTTTACATAGATAGGTAGATACATGTATGTTACTACGGGCAAAGAAAACATCATAATCCAACATTATTGTTATCTAGAAAGAGAAGAGAAGAAAATGATACCAGCACGCGCGGTACTAATCCTTGATAGCTATGGACTGTGGAAGAATTTTAAAAATACAATATCAAGATGCAACACATATCATGGGTTGCCAAAAAAAGTTTTAACGTAATGCACGGAGCATGACAAATATATGGTATTGAAAGTACCAAGGTGTGAACAAAAACTACCTCTCTGCACACTCCAACCGAACACTCAAATTTATGCCTCTGTTTATCTATGTGAAGGATCTCTCATTCACGTTCCGAATTCTTACTTCTGTGCACACTACGGTCAACCCTTGTTTGCAATGTTATAGTTTCACACACATATATTTTATTCATATTCTTATAACTAATAAGTTAACCGCTTTTTATGTGAATCGTAACTTTGCACCAACTATTTTATGGAACAATTATACTTGAAACATTTAATTTTGAAGGAACATTTACTTTTTAATGATTACTATAATGATTATTTTCAATGCGTGAATTAATTTACAGCACAAAGTGAATCACAACGCAAAAGGAAATACAAAAGAAAATTGCCATAAATTGAGGGTCTATTTGCGTGGCTTCGCTCCTCCAAAAATGACTTCGGTTTTGACTCCTCTTGTGGAGCGGAGCGGCTTTTCTGATGGAGGTAAAACCGTTTCGAAAAACGTTTAGCAAAACAGTTCCTCCTTATTGATGTATAGAAAATATAAAATGTCTAATATGACCCTAGCTATATTGCTTGTTATACAAATTAATTTTATGTTTTCAAATGATTTAAAATGTAATTTCATATACAAAATAAAAATATTAGTAAACAGAATTATAGATTTAACCAATTATTTCTTATTTCTTTTTCCTTCTCTCCATGTCGTTCACTCCAGTGTCCAGCTCCACCACGCAACGCCGCCTGCTACTGCTATGGCCCCTCTCCGCGCCGCCTTGCTCTGCCCCCTCGCTGCGTTGCGGCTGTCCCAGGCTCCCGACCGCTGCCTGGACGCTCATGCGCCCCAACAGCACCGGCCGGGCCTGGAACTGGGCGGGGCCGCGGGTGGCTGCGCGGCCGTCGATGGAGGAGCTTGACATCCCCTTCCCTAACCCCGCTACTGCTACTCCGTCGCCCCCGTGCTCAAATCGGCGGCGCCCTCGCCCCCGTGCTCGAATAGGCAGCGGCCGTTGGTGTTTCACCGCACTGGATCCGGCAGCTGCCGCTTTGGCACTGGATCCACCGGCACGGATCCAAACCATTATATATTTTTTGAAAGGAAAAAATTATTGTATACAATAAAAAGTTTTCATCACGGGTGACCTTCCAACGCCCATGCCCCAGATTTGATACCCAAGGGGAATTTAGGGCCTGACCTAGGCACTCGTTTTGGATCCGAAACAAGCCCACGCTCCTCGAGTCGCTATTTCTTCTGCTATGCAAAAGCTCTCCCATTTTCCCACGAAACCAAAATCGATTTGGGATGGAGTTCCTATAGGCCACGTATCAACGTTCTACCATAATTTGCTACTAAAAGGGTTTAAAATCTTTTGAAAGGAGTAGTAGGTATTTCATATCCGCGCACATCCACGCGTATATTCTGCCAAATTTTTGAACGAAGAAACAAATGTTTGATTTCACCACGGAGATGTGCGCGGGTGCCGTTACGAAATTCCACGGCCATGCTTTATCCGGGCCCCCATTGGAATTCGGCGAGGGCGACCAGTTGGATCCGCGCGGAGATTTTCCGAAAACGAAACGCCACTCGCGTCATGTCTCATGTGAAAAACCTGAGACAGTGACAGCCGGGGCCCGGAGGTGATGGAGCCACGTGGCGCTTTGTGCTCAGATCTTGGCAATTCGAAGCTGCCAGCGTGGCGGCCAACGCAACAACGCGGGGGGGGGGGGGGGGGGGGGGTCGCAATGAGGATTTGTGTTCATGCAGAATGAGGGCGTTGGTACCTAGAATAGTTCAATAAGGAGACGGTGGACGA
>NC_028452.1:43104220-43147971 GCF_000263155.2 Setaria italica | reverse complement strand
TGTGTGGCGGTCTCCCCATCCGTACTCAACGTAACAACCCCACTCGGGCTATGAACTGACGTTGTCCGTTGGGGTACCTCTTTGTAATTACTTCTCTGCAACAACAAATGCCCATTTGTTGGGGTGGCGGGGGGGAAGCGGAGCGTACCTTGCCGGCCAGTGACGTCGCCCTCTGCAGCTCTTCTTATCGCTACGCACGGAAAAAAGGGCGGCACCGGGGATCGGCCGTACGATCGCGCACGGACGGCTGTTGGTGTGGCTTCCGCCTTTTGACGTCCTCTTTGTTTCGTGCAACCTCCAGGCTCTTGTTCAGCCACAAACAAAGTGACGTCTTGAGGTGTTTTTTTTTTACCTAAAAAGTCAAACGATCGTTAAATTTAAACAAGTACGTTTTACTTTGAGGTTGGATATCTGAAAACGGTGGGAAATAGATTCGTATCGATAGTTTGTCAAATTTATGCTTTGGAGGTCACGTTTGTATCCAGAACATGGCTTGTTCTTTGTAAGAAAAGGAATTACTTTTTTTTACCATAATATAATTTCCAAAACGCAGGAAATTAAAAAAGCATATACACTTGGATTAGGCTACTTTAATTTTCCAAAAAATATATATATATACTCATAACATTTTCAGAGATATCCAAAGTTACAAAGTAAAATGATTAGATCAAGGTTTGGAAATGATTGACTTTTCGCATGACCCGAAAATGATTGACTTAATTCTGGTGTGCAGCGTCCTTGAACCTTTTATTTACCGTACCGTCATATAATGGGCTAATACCAATTCCACTAATTCGATTTGATCCGCGAAATTTCCATCCTTTATTTGCAACACGAGCATCCGATGAGTGCATGAAAAATGCGAGCGAATATGCTCTGCTGTTCCATGCATGCACGCACATCGAGAGACCGTAGACGACTAGCAACGAGTGATCGAGCAGACGTGGCACGTATAGACAGGCGCATGAGATTAGGAGACAGGAACGACCGTGCGTAATGGAATTTTAGTGACGACTCCTCGCAAAAAAAAACAAAGAAGAGGGAATTTAGTGACGAGGCTACCGAATAAAGCGTACGGGCATACGCTAACACGTCGTAGGATCCGAACGCGAGAAGGGCGCATGAAAGACGCCTTTGCCATGGAAGGTGCGTGTGGCATGCATGCTTCACGGCAAGAACAACTCACCAGTTAAATACTCCCTCCGTTCCAAATTATAAGTCATTCCAATTTTCTTGGAGAGTCAAAGCATATCAAGTTTGATCAAATTTATACAATAAAATGTTAACATTCATGATATCAAATAGGTACCATTAGTTTCTTCATTAAATATATTTTCATAGTATATCTATTCGGTGTCACAAACTTGTGTGATTTTCTCTATAATTTTGATCAAACATAAAATAGTTTGACTCTCCAAGAAAGTTGGAATGACTTATAATTTGGAACGGAGGGAGTACTAACCACCGGAGAACATCGCAAGGATTTAAAGCTTCGATCGCAAACGGTCGTGGACCTCGATGCTTTTGAAAGGTTCTTGCGCTTACCTACTCCATATGTTTTGTTTTTTGGAAAGATCCTCGACCACTGCAAATTCTAGCTACAATAATTTATCATTGACAGTTACAGAGGAATCATAATCATTAGAAAGTACTTTCAAATTCGATTCCCATAATACCATCAATTTTATGAAATTTGATTGCTCTGATCCCAAGCGGTTCAACTTCGTCGTCTAATTCACCCCTTAGTGAAATTTATACTTTTTTTTATTACTCCTCGTACCATTTTAGTTTCGGGTTTCAAATTTGTGGATGATATATACGCGACATCATAACACGTGGTAATAAAGTACTTTGTTGACAACTTTTTGTAATTATTTTTCATGCGCTTTTGTGTCTACAGGGTTAGTGTAGTGTACCAATACTCTCAACTAATAACAGAATAATCACGTTCTTAAATTCTTTCACCGTTACCCTCCAAACTTTGAACCTAAACCCAAATGTAAATGTATAGTAGTTCAAATCACACTTTTTAAAACTATATTAAGCATGAACTAGTTTAGCCATTGGATCCTAATCTCGTGCTCACAGACGCCACTATGTTCATTACTCTTCTTCGAGCTTCATTGCCAGAGGTTTCATGACTCTAGGCATGGGGCAGAAGAGAAAGTTAGACAAAGCACTAGGCAACACTCCCTCCTTCCTAACTTATGAATCGTTTTAGCTTTTCTAAATTCATAGATAATATTATGCATCTAGATATATAAGATATATCTAAGGGTGCGTTTGGCAGCGCTCCCGCCGCTCCGCTCCGTGCGAGAATCAACGAAGCGCTACCAAACGGTGATTTGGCCATCCGATTCTTGAGTGAATCGAGTCGGAGCGCTCCGTTGGCTTCCACATCGAGGGGGGAGCGAAAAAAACCGGCTCCCCCCGATTCCTTTCCGCTCCTCGCCTACCTCGTCCGCCCGTCGGTAGCTCGCCCCCATCCACCCTTCCATCTGCCGGCAGCTCGCCCCTGTCTGCCCATCCCTCGACCACTCCTCCCTACCTGCATGCTAGAGCTTGACTGAAGGTCGGTTTGCACGATTTGTGGCCGCCAGAGCTCGGCCGGAGGTCCATTCGTGGCTGATGGAGGTCGAATCAGTTGTCCGTCCTCTCGATTTGTGGTTGCGTCTGCTGCATATGGTCGCTGGAGCTCGATTGGTACTGCTGGAGGTTGATTCGCTGCACTGAAGCTCGATTATGCATCACCAGAGGTGGATTTGTGGTGCCGGAGCTCGATTTTCTGCCACTGGCCGATAGGCGTCATCGTCGTCGGGAGCTGGAGCTTGGGGTGCGCTACCAAATAGCTATTTTGGGGGCCAAGAGTGGCTGGGAGTGGGAGTCGCTGGGAGCGAGGAGCGGAGTGGAGTGAAGCTGATTTGGAGCGCCATCAAACGCACTAAATGCATAACAAAATCTATAAATTTAAAAAAAGTCAAAACAAGGATTGAGGGAATACTAAGAAACACGGCACTATAAAAAAAATGACAATAATTTCATGAGAAAATCGTTGATTTGTGCAGCATATGAAAGGTGATTTTATCTTCTAACATCTCTCCCTTTATTACCATTCTACCTCTGTAGTCCAGATAAGACATATTTGAATGTTTACTTGTTTAATAAAATTTGCTTCCAATTCAAAGATGGGGTTGTCACTAAGACATTGAAGAAAATCGCATTTTTCAGGGGGCAGATCGAAAAAATCCCAGCATCAACCAACTCCTCGCTAGCGCTTTAAATCCTCATTACTTCCGCCGTTCCGCGTCTCGCCATCCCCACCGGCCACCACCACCACCACTCGCCGGCTCAATGGCCGCCATCCCCGGCGACCACTGTCCCAGCAGCAGCGGCGGCGGAGGGGGTGGGGACGGAAGCGCGTGCTCCACCCCCTTCGTCAGCGCGCCGTCCAGCCCCGCCCGCGACCCCTCCTTCTCCGCCGCCGGCTGCTTCTACAGCGCGCCGGCGAGCCCCGCGCGCGGCGGACCCGGCACCGAGGATGACTACGGCTGCGAGCTGGGGTTCGACTTCGACTTCGACTTCTCCTCGCGATGCCCGTCGCCAGCCGCGGCCGCGATGTCCTCCGCCGACGAGCTCTTCCACAACGGCCAGATCCGGCCAATGCGGCTCGCGTCGTTCCTCCTCCGCCCGCAGGCTCTCCCGCCGCTGAACGGAGACGTCCCAGCAGGCCGTCCGGCGCCGCCGCCGCCGGAGGCGGAGGCGAAAGCGGCGCCGGCGGACGAGCGCGGCCGTTTCAGGAGCCGGTCGGTGCACCGCCGGTCCCGCTCCCTCTCCGCGGCGAGCTCCGGCGAGGCAGTGGCTGGGGAGGTGGCCCCATCGGCGTCTCGGTCGTCTTCCTCCTCGTCGACCGCGTCCTCCGCGTCATCCTCCTCTTCAAGAAGCTACCGCAGGTGGGGGTTCTTGAAGGACTTCCTCCACCGGAGCAAGTCCGACAGCAGCAAGCACCCACCTGTACCCTCTAATCCGTTGCCTCCGCCGCCGGCGCCCAAGAGGAACCTCTCCCCGGCGGCGTCGCGAGGCCGCGGGAGGGCGAGGGGGTCGGCGCACGCGCGCCTGTACGAGGCCCGGCGCGCGGAGACGGAGGAGATGCGGCGGCGCACGTTCCTGCCGTACCGGCAGGGCCTCCTCCTCGGCTGCTTGGGGCTCGGCTCCCCGGGCTACGGCGCCATGCACGGCCTCGCCGCCGCGGTCGCGGCCGGCAAGTCCAGACCGTGACGCGCGCCGTCACCACCTCAACCTCCATGAACGCCTATCCTCTTCCTCCTTGAGCTGCCGTTCTTGGAGCTCATCTGTTCATGGCTTAGCTTAGTGTTAAGTAAGTATTGTAATGTCAAGTAAGTGAGTAGCTGGGAAAAAAGGGGTTGACTTTATTTTGTTGTATAGAAAAGGGATCAGTGGGCTGTTTGTTCTCTGTTTGTAGTAATCGCATGGTGTTGTAATGCAAGTGTTTTGACTGCTGGAAAAGCTGGTCTTTTGATGGTGATTCTTGTTCTTGTTGGGAGTTCTTTGGTTGAGTGGTCATGGTGGTGACATGGCAAGAGCCAGGAACTGGAATTTTGTGCTCTGTGAAGCAGCGATTTAGTTTGAAAATCTTTATTTGTCAGTTTAATTTTGATATTTTTAGGGCGTCTCACTGTGCTTTTTAATGATTAGGATCCAGTTTTGTTTTTTTAAAGGCCGTTAATCAATCCCATGCCTTTTTTTTTCCCAATGGGGAAGCTGATGTCCAGCTAATGTCTGTAAGTAGGATGGTACAAGCAAGAGCAAAGAGAACCATTTTCTTGGTTTTGAACGATTCATTAAACACATTTTCCCTAAATTGGTTGGGTTGCCGTATTATATTTATATCTGGATATAATCACAGTTTAAAGTGTGTAAGCTTTGTTAAATCTGGAGTAAGATCATGGATGCAATTAGTATAGGAAGATCAACAGTAAAGAACCAACAAGAATCTGGTGTTAAGATACTCGGTTTCCTCCTGTCATTGCATTCTTTCTGTACATCGACCATCGTAGCTGCTTCACACAGCTGAGATGATGAATGAGCCACATCGGTTGGTTGGTGAGCTGAGGCTCTCCAAAAACTGACATCTTCCAGCAGGTTCCAGCCTAATCACAAGCAGTGCACTAATGTTGTTGCTAACTAACATTACATTGGGTGGACAAAGGCCAACTGACGTGACAGTTCTTTTTGATCCCCTGCTCCTTGGGTTCGGTAACTTCCAAGACACAATCATAGCAACATGTGAGTAAATCAAGAAGTTCGCAACGTTTTGTTTACTTTACAGAAACAGTTCTTTGTTGTTTGGAGCAACTGTTTCAGAGAAAGTAATGACGAGCTGTTTCTCCTGGCCTCCTCACTTCAGCGTTGGTTGGTGAAGGTTGTTTTGCAGCAATGCAGCTGCGGCTGGGGCTGCTGGATCACTGTATGGCTTGTGTTGTTTGAGCCTTTGAGGATCTTGAGCAACCAGCAGTGAAGAATCTGGCAAAAGCCTGCAAGAGCTTTTTGGAGTAATTAAGCACGGCATGGAGAAAGTTGGTGAAAGTGATGAATGATCACTGGTAGAAAGAGCCAAAGAGGGATGCTGGGGGGCAGCAGTGTGCACTGCAAAATGTGGTACTGGTAGATCTTCCTTTCCTTGTGATTTTGCTCCAGTTTTCTTTATTCAGGATGAAATATTTTGGCAGGTGTAAAAGACCAAACAGGGCTCCTGCACTTTGCATGCAGAGGAGCTGACTACTGTGCAGTGACAAGTGGAACAGTGCTGCAACTTTTACTCTGAACACAAGAAATGTAGGGGGGTATGGATATGTTTTTTTATTACTAGTGTATCTTTTTCAATGCTCCAGTCTGATTCTTGTGCCTTGTGGGGGCAACACGGCAAGGCATGCCACTCCATGTCGTCTGACTGACTGAAACAACAATTCAGAGGATGAGAGGATGCTGGATCAGATGAACCGTGTGGCAATGTTGCATAAGCTATGTGCCTATATGTGTTGCTTTGCCGGGGAATGTTATTAGTACGTGGCTGCTAATTGCTATAGTGGTGCCACGTTACTGAAGCTTAAAAAAGAACTGTTTATAAGTAGGATCGTGCCACCACCTCCCAACTTAGGGGGATCTTGGATCCCCGAGCTAAATTTTAGTCCCTGTCACATCGAATGTTTAGATACTAATTAGGAGTATTAAACATAGACTATTTACAAAATCCATTATACAGATGGAGGCTAAACAACAAGATGAATCTATTAAGCCTAATTAGTCCATGACAAATGTGTTGCTACAGTAACCATTTGTTAATGATGGATTAATTAGGCTTAATAGATTCGTCTCGCCGTTTAGCCTCCATCTGTGTAATTAGTTTTATAATTAACTCATTTAATCCTCCTAATTAGCCTCCGAATATTCGATGTGACACGGACTAAACTTTAGCTCCAGAATCCAAACACCCCCTTAGAGAATGAAGCCCTACATCCTATAACCCTAATTTTAATCTTCAATCCTGAATCTAGATGCCACTTATCTTTGGATGTTAGAGCTAGTTTGGCTGAGCTCCTCCTGACAGCGGCACTGTACCGTCAGAGGAGCCGGAGTCGGAGGAGCCACCAGCTCCTCCACCGGCTGTGAGAGGGAGGGAGAGGAGAAAAATTTAGCTCCAATGAACAGTGCAGGAACAATAAATGAATAGTGATTGAATAGTGCATGAACAATAAATGAATAGTGATTGAACAGTGCGGTGTTAGACGGAACTGGTACTGGGCGGAGCCGCTCCAAAAGGCGCCCTTAGGCCTTGTTTAGTTACCCCAAAATCCCAACTTTGGCACTATGCAAAAAGAAGATTCCTCATCACATCAAACTTACGGTACATGCATGGAGTACTGAATGTAGACGAAATCAAAAACTAATTGCACAGTTTGGTTGTACTTTGCGAGACGAATCTTTTGAGCCTAATTAGTCAATATTTGGACAATAATTCACAAATACAAACGAAACGCTACAGTATGCTACAGTGCTGGTACAGTGATTTTGGTTGTTCAAAATCGGGTAACTAAACAAGGCCTTAGTTTGGCTGCTCAATCTTGTCTTGTCACGACTATAAGATACTATAGCTAGGGTAAGGAAAAAAAACTGTATCTGGAAAGATCTATACCTGATATGCCTTAGTTTGGCTGCTCAATCTTGTCTTGTCACGACTATAAGATACTATAGCTAGGGTAAGGAAAAAAAACTGTATCTGGAAAGATCTATACCTGATATGCCTTAGTTTGGCTGCTCAATCTTGTCTTGTCACGACTATAAGATACTATAGCTAGGGTAAGGAAAAAAAACTGTATCTGGAAAGATCTATACCTGATATGTGTTTGGAGCTCCTGAATTTTAGTAAATACGAATCTTGAGAATGTGACGTACAAGGAATTTCTTAAATGGAGATATCATAAAGAAATTCCCATGTTCCACAGCACACTTGCCGGATGTTTATTTCACTGCTTTGTCATTCAAAATGTCACATCAGAAAGGAATTCATAAATTATGGGCACTGAACATGATCTCAATGAACATGAACATTCCCGTTTTGAACCATAAGGATCACAGGGATAGGAAGTGATTAGATGCAAAATGGCCAACCAAATGATGGCGCCTAGATGATTAGTCCATCCAATGGCTAGTTGATGATTCCTGTCTAGGCGTTTTAACCTGAAGACCGGTGCCAGCTTTTGACTGGGAAAGAAGCTGCCTGTCATTGAATTGCATGCTTTTTTCTATCATGGCGAAGGAGCAACTGCTCGCCCAGATACCTGATCACTTTTACCTTTTTTCCTCTCATATTCTAAATCCATTTTTCAAGTCATGACAGAGTGATCGCATGATGTCTAGATTTACAACGTGATATTTTTTTTTTTCAAGAAATAGCTTTTGATTTGCTAAAGAAAGATGCTACTGTATTATAGAACAGAAATGATTTTAGGAAAAATAAATCAAACCGCCACTGACGTTAGCGAGATGGTTCAAAATCGTAAAGAAACGTGGCACTTATTATGATATTAAATGCTAATGATATGGATTTTTTGTGGACCCTAAATGCACAAAAGAAGAGTCAAGAATTGAGGCAAACCTAATGTGATTGCAAACAATCCGTATCTTGAAGATATAATTCAGTTTGACGATAGCTTAAGAAGGGATCAGCAGCCTCTTTTATCATTCTTTTAATGGCCCATTTGTAGGACATCCATGCAGGAATCTTCAGTAATCATCACAAACAAGCATGTTGCCTGTGCATGTCGATATGTGTGTTTGTTTTATGTATTTTCAATTATTTTGGCACACCTCTCCAGTTGTAGAAGGCATCTAAACAATGCATGTAGATATTTGAAGAACTTTTGGAACCCATAGTAAAGTACTCACAAAATACACTTTTATGTATTTGCCAGACCTTTTTACCTGTAGAAAAAACATCTAAAATAATGCATGTCAGTAACTGAAACTTTTGATTCACATGGTTAAAGCACACAAAATAAATTAAGCAACATATGGATATCAAGCATTAAGTCGTTCTTACAAAGGAAAATAAAGATTGTATCAAGTACCATAGCTGCAGATGCAGATGGTGCTGCTACCATTGTACCAAGCAGAGGGAAACTAACATATGAAATTTATGAAATGTGAAATGAATTCATGTGTTGTATGCGTGTTGCGTGTGATGTGTGTTCTCATTTATGTGTGTTCTCATTTATGTAGTTACAGATGCAGGTATCGTGCGATTCAAACATGCACAAATGATTGTTGGCATTAGTAATTTTTCCCCTTAGGAAAAATGTATTGAAGATTGGTGAGATTGTTTTTCAAGATAGCAAACATTCCAACCCAAAAAAAAAAAAGTGTTGCACACTAGAACTGGAACGTTTGGTTTGAGGAGTCATCAGTAGGAGAGAGGATGTGGGCAAATGTGTAGAACACAAGTCAATAGGGTAATATATTAAACACATAAGATGCATGAAGAAATGAAGGCAGTCATGCATCCATCTTCTGTGAACTTAGTTGTTCATATCGATGATAACCACATCACGTATATCAGCTAACTTAGCTGGAAGACCAACCTCGACATCAGGAGCTATTCGAGGCCCTAGGAAAAAAAATGTGTAAAACACCCAAATTTCTGTAAAAGGAAATGTGTACAGCACATGAGCAAATGTAGTTCTATTTCACCATGGATGAAACATGGAACCACAGTTACTGTCAGCAGTGAAGTTTTGCTACATGCTGCAAAAGAGGTCTAGACATCATTAAAGTTAACATCCCAAGCTTTGCCTTCCCCTGCCTCCACAATGGCGTGCTCAGAAGCTTCATTGTTGGGACTTGGGAGGGAGTTCAACGATGGAGAATTTCATCTCACGTGTGTCAAGCACAAGCAAATAGCTGATCGGAATGAACGGATCAACAATCCAGTAGAACCAGCCATGTGATTGTAGCGATTGGTATATAAAAATGTGTAAAATACACCAAAAAAAAGCAAAAACTGTGTACAACACAATGCAAAAGAGCTCGTCTCTGTAAGAGGGATTACGCAGAGCAAATGAGCAATGTAGTTCTATCATGGATGAAGCATTCAACCAGAGTTATGGTGACAGTGGTGGATAAGAGATAATTTGGGAGGGAGTTCAGTGATGGAGAATTTCATCTCGCCTGTGTTAAGCACAAGTGAATAGCCTATCAGAATGAACAGGTCAACAATCCAGTAGCAGCAGCCGTGTGCATAGTAGCGTGGGTATTTATATCCAAAACATCAATCAGGCATCACAGTCATGGCAGCCGTGCCACATGTAGTAGAGGCCGGGGAGCAAGTGTTTAGAACACAGATTTTCTGCCAAAAATGTGTACAACACAAAGGAGCACATGTTCTATCATGGCTGAAGCACGGAACCACAGTTGGGCATATGGATATGGTCAGCAGCAGCAGCAACATTTGGGCCTGGTAAGTAAGTATATACATTCCAACAGCTGCCTGATGGAAGCATAGAAGGCACATGGTATCAATAATTTAACATGTCAAACTTTAGCAATGTCACCAGAACATCTCCCTTGAGATTCACAACAGAAAGAAAAGGATCGCAAATTACAAGGGATCACAATACCATCCACAAAGCTTCCTGAGATGTATAACAATAATTCAACAAAGCACCTGTTGGCTGCAGATAACAGTACCTAAGATGAATAATCAGTTACGATCCACATATTTTTGAGAAACAGATATTCACAAGCATAAGAGCAATGGAGTGGACACAGGCCTTCAGGGATCATCCATTTTCAATGCATTTTTTCATAGACCAGCGGACCAAGTGACTTGAAACCAACTTATCTGAAAGGTGAATGTTCCAACAAGAACTGAACTATTTTTCCATATGCTTTCTTTGCTCCAAGCTGGAAATACCACGCAGTTGTTGCAGCAGCTAACTTAGCTGGGATTTTAGCAGTTATTGTAACGACAGATCACAAGATTCTCACAGGCAAAAAGAAGCAAATGCTAGAAGCCAGTTGTGTAACCGTTTGTTTGTCTTCTTTGGAATTGTACCAGGAACCTCAACAAGCCATGAGTACAGATTACAAACACAAATCAGGGCAAAAAGGCAAACAGGAGGAATAAGATTGCAGAAACTAAACCGCTACAGAACAGCTGATCGTACTACATACATATGTCAATATGTCATAAACACCAGTAGTTGCTGATGTCTTGCACAATATGTTAAGCCATCCATGACCATGTTGCCAACTATGCTGCTCTGCCAGACTGCCACCTTGAGAACTCACGAGAGGATACCTAACAAAGATTACATATTAGAATAATCAAGATGGATTCAAGAAAAATTAGCATTATTAGGCCAACATAAAGGCGCTATATGCTTGTGCATGTGAAAGTGTGAAACAAGCTACTAATTTTGTATGGAGATGCAAATTTGAAATCTACAAACAGAGATAGAGAGGACTGATTTTAACTCGATGCATTTTTCCCACAAAAAAATGGATAAAAATTTGTCTGCCCTGGCTTTGGTGATTTGGTGATATCCATAGGCTAAGAACCAAAATAAGTAAATGGCACATTGAAGTGTAATGAAGGACTGATAAGTTCATCAAACATGGTAGTTTTTGTAGATCCAAGAAACTCTACATATTTTGTTAATGTCAAATTCATCCATAAGCTTTTATAGAAAGCAGACCAAACAAAAGCACATATAGAAGGAAACTGAGCACATGTACATTTACACATAATTAAGCTCTTCCTCCATTCAATTACAGATATGTGAGGGTAGGGTCAATTACTAAATTATTCTCATTCATTTCAGAAACAAGCGACAGGGGATACACTTATAAGGATATGCCAATCATCCAAAAGTGGCAAATTTGTTAGAACACGATAACTTTATATGACGATATTGATTAGAACAAAATAGTTTGTCGCAAAATGCTACAGGATTTCCCAAACTTCATATAAAATCAATCATAACTATGAAAGCAAGGAGCACAAGAGGTGCATGGTTAAACAGTTGATGCGAGATAATTTAGAGATGCAAGCAGCAAGATAACCATGGTAACAAGTAGGATGATGGGGAAACCCAACAACACAAACTAATCCCAGTGGCTGAAGAAACAAGAAAGATGGTTCTTACATTTCATAAACTTGGCGGTGCCAACAGTGGTGGAAAGCTTGCATACAGATGAGATACTAAAAACGCTCTAGCATTAAGTGTGCAGAGCCTCTCCAAAAGCAATGTCTTGATGTCCAATATAAAATACTGTGCGGGCGATTCACGATGGACCATGTGAAGCGCTAGTAGATTTAAGTAGCGCTCTGCTGCACCCATAATGTACCAAATATAGTTGATCCCACCACAGTCTTTGGGCAAAGGAATCATCTTGCAATGCTGCCACCCTTCTGCACCGGCACCATTATTTCGCCAAATCTTGCAAGAGAGGTCAATTGTGCTGCCAACAAGAGTTAACAACCCAAGCCTGCCTTCCCCTGCCTCCACAAAGGCAAATATGTTCGAAACGTCATTGTTTGGAGGGAGGTCAATGATGGAGAATTTCATCTGACGTGTGTCAAGCATAAGTGCATATCCATTTGAATCAACCACCCAGAAGAAACAGCCATGCGCATAGCAGCGCCTGTATCCAAAAGAGCTCGAGCTGTGGTAAGTGATGAGTCCCCACTTCTGGTTGGCCGAAGAGAAGAAGAAGGCTATGAACTTGTTTTCGAACCTCACAGTGCAGATAACTCTCAATGACGATTCCTCCTCATCCTTCAATTTTTCATCTTTGCCGTCGCCGGCTGGAGCCAGAAAGGGTTCGAAATTCTTGCCAAGTTTTGTGATGGAGGCCGTTAGGTCGTCGGGGATGGGAGGAATCATGACATACCGGCGGTGCAAGGGGTCGCAGACGACGAGGTCATCAAAGGCGGCTGCATTGGCGACGCGCCGGGAGAGGACGACGCGCCCGTCGCGGCTGTCGCGGGGCCGCCACGAGCAGGCGTCGGGGAGGAAGGAGAAGGTGAAGTCTGCGGCACGCGCGAGCGCGCGGGCCGCCGGGGCGGAGCGGTGGGGAGGCTCGATGGGGATGAATCGCTCGACGGGGAGGCGGGATCCTCCGTACCCTTCGTCGTCGAGCAATCCGAGGACGGGCGGGGAGTGGAGGGACCGGAAGCGGCGGAGGAACCGGCGCGCGGAGATGAGGCGGCGGAAGGAGGAGCAGGCTGCGGAGGTGCGGGCGAGGTCGGCCGCAGCGTCGAGGCGCAGGAAGATCTCCTCCAGGATCTCGTCGGGGAGGACGGGCTGCGCCGTCGGGGCGCTGGGGATCCGGCGCGCCGCCGCCATCGACGGAGGGGAGGGGAGGGGAGGGGAGGGGAGAGGACAGTGGAGTAGAAGGCAGCAGCCGGAGCTTAAAATGGGCTTTGCTCTCTCTGCTGAGCTGGGCCAGCCCGTTTTGTGGGATTTTCAATTGCTTTTTTGGTTTGGCCCAATCAGCGTCAAGCAAGATTTGGAATGGTAAACTTGGTTCAAATTCAAACATTCCCTTTTTCCGAAAGCGGATTCAAATAAGCCATGTGCAGGAATACTTTGCCCAACCAGAACAAGGTTCTTTTTTAAAGTTTCAAAGTGTTCGGAATTCCATCGAGTTTTCGAAGGCTCAAAAGAAAGGTGGAATTCAGGTTCCAAAGGAGGAGTAAACGAACACACTGAAACAGAAACATCAATGAGCCATGAGTACATATTTAAGAGCACAAAGCCTTGAAACAGAATGAAATTGACCTGTAGTTTCTTTTGTGGCTCCATTCTTTATTTGTTTATAGTTCAAACTATAACTTACGCTAGGGCCGCATGAGTGACACGTTTACTAAGATCGATCAGCGCCGCCACTTGTACCTGGTCGGCACAAGCAGGAGCGGCGTCTTCTTATGGACAGTGAGCCCTCCGGCCTCCTCCATGCTGACGTCCTCGCTCCCCACCCCATCGGGAAGCTCCCAGTCGAAGCAGTAGAGCAGGTTCGCCAGCGTGAACTCCGTCGTCGCCACGCCCATGTCGATCCCCGGGCACATCCGGCGGCCGGCGCCGAACGGCAGGAACTCGAACCGCGCCCGGCTGAAGCCGCCGCCGCCGCCGACCTCCCCCTCGAACCTGCCCGGGTCGAACACCTCGGCGTTCTCCCAGCTCGCCGGGTCCCTCCCGATCGCCCACGCGTTCACCAACACCCTCGCCCCCGCCGGCACGTCGTAGCCGGCGACCTTCATGTCCCGCAGCGCCTCCCTCGGCACCAGCAGCCGCAGCGTCTCCATCACCACCATCTTCAGGTACCTGAGCTTGGGCACGTCGTCGGGGTGCACCCGATCCTTGTCGTCGCCCACCATGGATCTGATCTCGCCCTGCACCTTCTTCAGCAGGCTTGGGTTCCGGACCAGCTCCGCCATTGCCCAAACAATGGTCACCGCGCCCGTGTCGACGGCGCCGATGAACGTGTTCTGCAGAAAGATTTAGTATTAGTTTACATGATGTAATAACAAGTTTAAAAGTTTGTTAATTAATCATACCGTTAGGAGTGCCTTGACGGCATCTCTGCTTAACCTGTGCTCCTTCATGAGGCCGATGAGGACGTCGATGAGGCCGGAGCCATTGTCGGGCTTGGCGCGTGACGGGTCGAGGTGGTGCTCGAGCATCATCTCGAAGAAGGCGTCGAACTCCGCGAACACGCGCTCGCGGAGCGCGGCGGCGCCGGCGAGGCGGTCGGCGAGGCGGCCGAGCGCATTGGGGAAGTAGTCCTCGGCGGAGAAGCTTGACCGCACGACCATGGCCTCGTCGATCACGTGGTGGAAGTGCTCCTTGTACGCGAAGTGCTCCGTGCCGTAGACGTTGCCGAACGCCACCGTGCCCACGATACCGTCCATGTACGCGAACACGTGCTCCTCCAGCAGCACGGGCCGCTCCCGTCCGGCGCCGGCTAGCCGGCCGATGAGCTTGTCCACCTCGGCCTCCCTGGCGTGCCAGGTGTCCTGGACGCGGCGCTTGCTGAGGAACTCGGCGACCATGAGCCTGCGCCGCTCGCGCCACCGCTCGCTGTAGGGGCTGAAGGCCACGCCGTTGTGCTCGTACGACAGCCGGCGGGGCCCCGGCGTGTCGGGGGTCGGGGCGGCTGCAGCAGTCGGCGTCGTGCGTCCGGAGCACGTCGCGCGCCGCCGACGCCGAGGAGACCACCACGGCGGGCACCGCACCCAGACGCAGTGCCATCACGGGGCCGTGACGCCGCGCGAGGTCACGGAGGCGACGGTGCGGCAGGGCGCCGGCCATCTGGTGAAGGTTGCCGAGGATCGGCAGCCGAGCAGGCCCCGGCGGCAGGCGGTGGTTCTTCGTGCTGATAATGCTCCTGCGCCGTGATGCTGCGAGGAGGATGGAGACGAGGAGGGCGGTTATTAGGAGCTGCCATTGTTGAGGCAACAAGTCGTCTAGCACGGTTATTAGCGATTGCAAAACCATCTTGTTTTTTGGAGGGGGCCAGTGTTCTCTACCACTCTGAGCTGAGTTGCTATGCTTTCCTTTTTGTGTGTAGTGTGCACGTAGTGTATATATACACAAATAGAAGTAGCTATGAATACATGCAGATGCTCCCATACGCGCATGCGCACCGACCACTTTGAATACACGCAGTCAGTGCCCTATGAACACATTTGAAAGATTTTATCATCATATCTTGAGGATTGAGGAAGACAACACACACGCCCTCCTTGCGGATAGGCAAGTACCCTAACGTTGTAGTGAGTTAATTTCGGATAATGCTAAGTTGAGAACTCAAGTCCAGATGGGTAATTGTAACTTAGATAAGGCTCAGTCTAGGAATACAATGGCTACTCAAGTCCAGATGGGTAATTGTAACTTAGATAAGGCTCAGTCTAGGAATACAATGGCTTCACAGGCCATTCTCAGTGCCAATTTCATTTCACTCTTTGAAAGACTGCCACATCATCTGCAGCATAATAAAATCACGACTTCTACAATGCAAGATTTCATTTCACTAATTCCAATGCTAGTGTATTTAGTTCATGCATGGTGTGGAGGTGTTTGATTTGACGAGAGATATAATAAAATGAAACTGTAGCATATGAGTTTCGTAGGTAAATCAAGTTTCATGGCGATGAAACCCATTCCTTCTCTTTTTTTTCATAACTTTGATGCCATATATTATTTTTGTTTATGTGGCACATCATCTACGAAGAACAAGCCTCCACTGAGAATGGCTTTACTGAAATTGTACAATTTATTAATGAAAAACATCTCCCTACAATTATTGGACCAGAGCAGTGCGTGAACCAGAACAGACCTACCCGAAAAAAAGCTGCTATATATGGTGCAAATTGCTTCTAAGGGGACCATGCTGATCAATTGAACTAGCAAACAACGAAAATACGGCGCTTGCGACACATTATCAAAATACCAACAGGAAATGTATCAAAAAGATAACTAGCAATCTTCTCGACACGTCTCTCAAATTCTGGCCTTCCGAATGAAAACAGAGAAGTGGGGGCATTGGACAATGCAGTGACAGAGCTCCCACCAAACGCCGTTGCCTAATGCATAACATGATCAGAAGGGCCACTCATCTCTGATCTCAATCAACGGCGCACAGCAAGCAAGGGCCCAGCCAACGAGAAAGATCAAACAGAGGCCGTCAACGTGGCTCAATTATTCTGATCTTGAATAGCTGGTTTGGGACCAGCATGCATTCCATAGGATCTCTTTCAGCTACAATTTATCTCCTGTGAAGTCAATAGTAGTACAGCTTGATCTACTTGCGATCTCACAGCATGAGGTGCAGAGCCAATTGGTGATATGATTCACCGCGGTGAAGGGTGTCTTCAGAGCTCGATCTTGCTGGCCAGGTACCAGGAGTGCATGGCCAGGCTGCCGAAGGACATGATGTTGGCCAGCGACGAGAGCCCGTGGATCATCCCAAACTTCTTGTTCATCGCGGCAAGGGTAGGGTTGGATTTCGCCACCTGCTGGTTCTTGGACCACCCGACCTCCTCGCCAATGCTCAGGTCCCGCTCGATCTTGTGCCTCTTCTTCATCATCTGAAATGAGCAATCAACCATATCAAGCAAGTGCGCAACAGAAGATGTAGGTGAAGAAATGGGCATTTTCCAGATAGTCTGAGAATACTTTCCAACTTGCCATATGTACTTTTGTTCATACTAGGGGGAAATACAGAAGTGTTGTGCCAGTGCCAATGTCATATCGTATACAGATATATTGCATCAAAAAGCTAACTGTTGCATGCTCCCTTCCCTTTGTAAGAACTAGGAAACCTTTAACTGGCTTGCCAGCAACATCCCAAATATACGGCGAATATCTGGGAAACTTTGAATAATCATACTAGGGGAAAGGTAATTTTTTGAGATAGATTTTGAAATTGAAAAATAAAATTTCTTTTCCCTAGAGACATAGTATCAATGAGGGAAAAGAACGTGGACAGATTTGGTCAGAATAAAATTGATTGTTTAAAAAAAAGAATAAAAGAAGTTCGCCTGGTAGTGTACCTTTGCTTGCCAACTTCATATAGGCCACAGGGTTCACACAAAATCCCAATCACTTGCAGATCCGATAAATAACCAATTTTGATCCAAAAATAATTTGTTAACTGCACTATCATAACCTTACATGCCAACTAGCATCCCCTTTGTGGGTTGAATGGGACACTGAACTGTCAATCTGCCATCTAAAACTTACCTTGAATCCTAGTTTGAGTCTTAAAATATTCAATGGAAAATAAAACTGCTTTTCATCACAATATTACAGGGTACCAACAAATGCAATGTTTCTGATATATTGGCACCTAAGTTTAGGCTTTTCACAGTGGTGACAAAATCCAATGCTAAACCATAATTCGATAATATACTGCATTAAAGAAAGCTGACTGTTACCATGTTCTATTGAGGGAGCATATGAGTAAGTGGTTGACGACTGGGAAACCTTTCCCTGGGCATATTACCATACTGCCGATGAGGGAACACAAATCAACAAGTTTAGCCAAATACTGATTGTAAAGAATGAGTAAATATCACAAAACTACACTTCTTTAGGGAACTATCCCAAAATTACTCTTTTTTGTTTATATTCACAAAAACACACTTCTTTTGGTTATATCATTAAACCTTTTTTGTATTGATTTTGAAGAAATACACTTTCTTTGGAGCAAATTTTAATAGCACTTTGAGGAGTCTGGAACCGCACATCATTACCCACACCCTCCATAATATGCCATGTGGGTCCAGGACTCCAGGCTGCTCAACCCAACAAAAGTACCGAGACTAAAGTCATTCAACGGTTCAACCACATGCCATGTGGTACTATATTGCATCAAAAAGCTAACTGTTGCATGCTCCCTTCCCCTCGTAGGAACTAGGAAACCTTGAACTGGCTTGCCAGCAACATCCCAATTTTTTGAACAATCACAATACTTTGAATAAAAAAAATTACTTTTTCATCAGTACTTTAAATAGTACCAACTGATTGGCAACTTTAACTTAATTAAGCTTTTCAAAGTGGCAACAGAAGTCAATGTCAAACCATCTGTGCAATTTTATGTCGATGACGCAGAACTATCATACCATTAAAGCCATTCAACCACGATCATTTTAGAGAAAGCGGTGTATCATAGCAACAACCATCATACTTACAAAAATCATATGTGTTAAAGAAAACAGGCTTTTGGGACCAAACACCACCATACTGTTACAGGTGATTTTGCACTATTTTTTCTTCAAATTTTGGCTATAATTCCTGTTTGGCAAAAACAATAAACTGAAGGCTAATTTGCTCGCTGGACATTAGTCAATATGGCTGCAACCCAACCAAGACTGCAAAAATTATCTTTATAATATAGTAGGATGAAACAATAACTTTTTAAGACTAAAAAAATCCAGAAATAAAAAGAGTCATATAGCCTGATATCAACTTCCAGCAACTAGGCTACTAGTATTAGCTTATAAGAAAGCTACAAATTAACATGAGCATAACTAAAACAGTTTATTGACTAAAACAACTTATTATTAGTTCATTGACTACATCAAGATTTTGCATTCAACTGTCAATTATAAAAACCACCAACTAACTCTATTGTCTAATAAACTGCAGCGGCAGCAGATAAAGTACTACTCAATTTCCTAGAAGTTAAGATAATTAGTGAAAAGTGATTTATTCGCTAACTTGTATGCATTCCTGCAATCATATATAGCCATCACAAATCCTGAATTCTCATAGCATCTGTTCTTTTTCTGTAGAGCTATCTTACTCAAGTTAATTGCATTCACTCGGTGTGTTGTGCAAGACACTATGAAGGTGCATAGCTCATGTTTTCTAGTATAAATCACGAAGTGAACTTATTGATTACATGAAAAACTTGGTATTTTTAGCACAATATCATAAGGAATATTTTTGGCACCTACTTAGGCTTCTCAGAATAGTGCAAATTCAAATTCCACACCCATATATGCACATATTAACTGCACTATATAGAATCACCATTGCCACCTTAGCATTTAATGATGAAAGTTATTCAACCACAATGATTGAGCAATCATTTTAGTAAAAACAATATGTATCATCGCCACAATTACCATATTGTACAAGGCATATTCGTGTGGAAGATATAGGTTTTAGGCTGCAGAAATAACACCATACGATTGGCATATTTGTGTGGAAAATTAGCTTTTGGCTGTATTAACAAGTAGAACTAGATTACAACTTCTGTTTTGAGAAGTTTTGGTCACTACGCATTATCTAACATGTCTGCCCACTTTTTGCAAAAAATAAAAAAGGTCTGCCCACTGAACCAAGGCTATCCAAAATTAGCCTTCTAATAGATCCAAATCAAACAACAGCCCGATATTCCACGACTTGGCTGATGGTATTAACTAACACAAAATCAATCAACATAACAAGTAGTTAAATTGAACTGACAGTTATAGCACAGCGCTAGTCGATTGACCCCTCTAAGTATCTGCAAAACGGGCAAAGCATAACTCACTTTCCTAGAACTGCCATTTATATTTAGTGATGAGCTACATCCACTAACTAATGAACAAATCCACAGCCATCACAAATCCTAGATTCTCATAGCATCTAAGGCGATCGCTCTTTCTTAACAGAAAAAAAGAAGAGGAATGCGCCCACCTCGATAGTCATGGGGGTGAAAACGAGCAGGTTGGAGAGGTTGCAGCCGAGCGCAGAGAGGAGGAATCCAAGCTGGTAGCGCTCCACAGTGGACGCCGTCTTCCACGGGTGGAGATACGCGAAGGCAGCGATGGAGATGGCGGCGCAGGCGGAGATGAGCATGAAGTATGCCGGGAACATCTTGCTCTGCAGGTTCCCGAACATGTGCCTCGGCAGGTTCCTACAAAGACCAAGATTCAACATCACGACAACACACAGCACGGCGTCAGCTCAATCAATCGATCGATTCTTAAATCCCCCCCCCCCCCCCCACCCCAAAGCGATTCTTACTCAATTCCTAAAATTGGGGGGCAAGAAGAGGAGGGAGGAGGTAAAAAGGTGGGATTTTTAGGGGCGGGAGCTTACTTGAACATGATGATGCCGCCGATGAAGGTTGCCCAGAGGGCGGCGCCCCAGGAGGTGGCGAAGGAGAGGAGGTGGGCCAGCTTGGCGGCGGTTACGGCGCCGGCGCCGGAGGGGGAGCCGAGGATAGCCTCGGGGACGAAGAGTACGCCCGCGGCGAAGAAGCACACCGCCGCTAGGAACCGCGTCGCCCACCCCATCGCCTCGACGCCGGTCGCCGGTGGAGAGAGAGGAGGGAGGCGGCGAGGGAGAGTTTGGGGGTAGTTGGGGAGTCGGGCAGCCGAGGGAATTGAAGGAAAGTTGGGGAAGGAGTTGGTAGCTTCCCGACGGATGGAGTCGATTGTACTTCCCCGCTATAAAAGTGTATGCATCGATTATGAATTTTTACAGGCTTCTCGATACAATTTTGACCATATTTATTTGATTAAATAAAGTTTACCTTCTTTTTATGTTTATTTATCTCAACATAGTTAAACATTTGAAATTGAACTACTAATTTTTCATAATTTTAATTCTAAGTTCTTCACGGACTTTTTATTTAGGTGTTGCACTTCTTAATTTGTCCTCAAATCACACTACTAATTAATTGACTTGAATTTTACTTCCAAATTTATTATTTTATTAATTGTGCTTGACACTATGTAGTTTAATTTAGAATAGCTAGATGATCGTAACAACTCAATGGAGTAATTTTTTTTATTTCTTGTTCAGGCTAGCATGGCAACCCTAGCCTTAAGTGCAATTTTAGTGGCTTTTTTCGAGTCTCCTTTGCTTTGCAAATTGCTCGGGCCAAGCATTGATATTTTATGTAACTTGGAGTAGCCCTGTTCATGGGCTGGTTTTTCCGATTTCCGGTTTGTTTCCAGACCAGCCCAAGGCAAATGTTTTGGTCCAGGGCGGGTTGGCTTTACACGGGCTGCTACGCGGGTTGACCACTATGTTGGGTTGGGTTGGTTTCACGGGTGGGCCTCTAATTCTCTCGCATGTTGTTCTGCTGGTCGTCCTGCCTGGTCGGATGTTTAGGGCCTGTTAGCCTTACTTTTGTTACTACTACACTTGATTTGGCTACACATGAAAGGTGAGAATGAATACATATTGAATATCACGTCTGAAACATTATCAAGCCCTGGCAGAACATTATGATTTAATTTAATCTGAGATAGACGGATAGTAGTAATTTATCTTAACAAAAACGCTAGAAACACTCAGAATGGATAAACAGAATTTATCTATCTTCATAATTTAGCCAAGGAACTGTTACATCATATGTTTCCCAATTCAATTCAACATTTTGCATAGCAGGGACCCAACAGAGAGCACAACTCATGATCTGGTCCACTGCTGGGGAAACGAATGCACACATGGTTTAGCTACTACCAATAGTTGCCGAGAAAATTTAACTTGCATCAAAAGGTTATGTGTCCAGCTCAATGAAATCTGCAGCATAACAAAGAAAAAGAAGCTTTGTCATCAGTGGCAATAACGATGAAATCTGCATCATAATAAGTAAATAATCTCTAATGCAGCAGGTGTTTAACTATGACGATGGGCAGGCCATGATAACTTATTTTTATTTTATCTCTAAAAATAAATATGAACCACATGTCATGGTAACAACATCACTCAGGATGAACCATGCTACTAAAAAACTTTTCGGTGAAAAGGATATTGACGGCCAAATTCTCCAAAGCACAAACATAATGGATAATTGCACTAGGAATAAAACTTTAGCCAGACTGAAAGGCAACCGAAGGAAGCTCCAACAACAGGGCCCTCTCCACCGAGCAAGACCAGGGGCCAAAGTGAACATACCTCATGATCCATCCCATATGGTCTTTTGGGACTAGATCGCGCCGGAGATGATGACCCTAGGCAGCTTGTTATCCTGAGCCGTCCGCGATTAGAACGAATCATGGCGTTCAGAGCTATTGGACTTTTTGAGTATGTGTCTGAGTATAAATTTTACTGAAGTTGTTCTTATAATAACTTTTATATGACTGTCCAGCAGCCTGCAGCTAATAAGATATTTGTCATCAGACTTCTATCCTGCGACGCAATGGATAGATAGACATGATTCTACACCAGCTGTGATCTCACATTTTCCTAATACATCACAGCGCAAGCTTGCCGGCGAGGTAGCACGAGTGCGCGGCGAGCCCGGCGGCCGACGCGACGGTGGCTAGCACCGAGAGGGCGTGGGCCGCCCGGAACCTCCCGTTGGCCTCGACGAGGGCGGCGCAGGTCGCCGCCGCCCGTGTGTTAAGCCGCATGCCGTGGAAGGAGCCGACGCCGCCGATGCCGAGGCCCCTCTCCACCTTGTGCCTCACCCGCACCACCTGCATATAATAACATATATTATTAATGTCCTGTCACGCATGCACATTCACGTTCACAGATTGTTCAAGGATCAAATGCAAAAAAAAAAAAAAACTGTGGCTCTCGGAAGACCACGTCAGCTAGATCTGTTTCGTAACACACGTTACACACCATCGCCACTCAACGGTGATGGGAGCCCATAAAACTGAGTTGGTGCAACATAGCAACACGGGCAAGAGGCACACTGTGCCCACACAACGGTGCTACGGGCACTCTGGTCTCTGGCACGGTCCACATGCAATGGGTTGGGGCACATGCACATGAATAATAGAAGATTCATTCTTATTAAATGGAGTGTCACGCTAATATTTTTAATGATGTGATAAAGAATTAATGAAGAGAGATATGAAATAAAAACAATGGTATATCATGTAAACTATAATATTATCTAAGAAATATTAAAATATTAAAGTAAAATACACCTATGATGGCTTCGTTATTATTCACTTATGCCATTATCAATACACAACTGGAAAAATGAGCATTGGTTCTAGGCCTTGGTACCGGTTAGTTTTTGGCCAAATACTAATGTGAGCATTAGTACCGGCCGAGTCTAACGGTTAGTTCCCCAGGAGCACCCCGTGACCCCTTTTAGTACCGGTTGGAAGCTCCACCCAGTACTAAAGGTCACCCATTAATACCGGGTGGAGCCTCCACCTAGTACTAAAGGCTCTCAGTCACATTGGTACTGGGTGAAGGCTTCACCTGATACTAATAGGAGACCATTAGTACCAGTTGGAGCTACCAACCGGTACTAAAGGAGCTCCCAACCTTTAGCTCCCGTCACCCCATCCATGTTATAATCCATCTTCCCTATACCCGCTCCCATCTCTCTCCCCTATCTTCCTCTCTATCCCCTCTCTCTCATGCTCTCGTTCTCTCTGCTCTCTTATCCTCTCATTCTCCCCTGCCACTGAGCTCATCCACCGAGCTCCTATCTGCTCTCTCATCCTCTCATTCTCATTCACGGCGGGAGGGCGGCGGGGGTCGGGCGGGAGAGCGGTGGGCAGCGGCGGGAAGGAGGAGGCAGCGGCGGGAGGGTGGGGCAGTGGCAGGAGCGGCGGGAGGGCAGCGGGAGTGGCGGCGGGAAGCGGGGACCGAGTGGGCGGGCGACGGGATTTCTTTTTTTAGTTTTTAATACCCATTCAGTACTGGTTATTTGATCCGGTATTAAAGGCCCCCTCTTTAGTACCGAAGTAGCAATACCGGTTGCACAACCGATACTAAAGGGGGGTTAGGAACCGGTACTGAAAGCCCTTTCCCCAGTAGTGATAATCAAGCAGAAAAAAAAGACATCTTGATGAATAAGTTTGTTGCACTACACATGTGCATTTAAGATTTTTTACAATTCAAATGATATTTTGATGTACAACAAAATAGGGAAAATAGAAGGATATAATGCTGATACAAGAGGATGAAGGATCTGTACATATCATGCAAAATAGCACGTATCTGCAAAAAGAAAAAGAAAATCTCTCTCTATCTAGCTGGCGGTGTAGAAGACCATGACCAGAGTCGCAAGGGATGACGTCAACACTTAAGATGTCACGAAGCATAAAGATGTTGGCGTGGTATAAATGAGCTTGAACATATAGGCGCAGGTAAACCAGTTTTATTGCCCATGAATTAATATAGAGTTATGCTCCAGTGCACCCTTTTTTTAGAAAAGAACTTTGGGAACCTTAAAGCAAAAAAGTAGTTAGTGGCACATTGTGCCATCATGAATCGCGCTATGGATCAAGGGCATAGCAAGGGACATTGACGTCGAGCACTAGAACTAGAATCTGTTAGATCATGAGACATGCGAAGCGGGATGAATTATGCAGAGGACTACCAATGTAATTAGCCTACTAAAGAAGTCGTACTAAGCTATTTCAACTATGAATTAAATTCTTTTACGTATGTGATATTTTGGAAACATAAATACGAAATCCTGAGAATCGGTTTAGTGTACTTCTATATCTCCATTGCAAATTATTTTTTAATCTCATTGGCCGACCATCATCCTGATTGAACCGATCCAGTCCGCCCAGGTACGGCCCTCTACTCGCTTGACTCGCTCAAACCTTTCGCCGAATATGCCGTCATCGCCCCGCCATGACTGGTTGGTATCCTCTTGTCCGGCCATCTAACTCCGTCTCGCCACTACCCATATCTCTCCATTGCGGGGCCAGTTGCCGCTGGCGGAACAAGTTTTGCCAGGGATAAAGACCTAACCTTTAGCCTTCTAGCTCGATTGGCAAAAACAACTGCTTGGCTCGTTGAAGTTAAAAAAGTTCACTGAGCCGAGCTAAGCCGATCCAGAAACTCGTTGAGCCCAAGCATGTGGATCGATGCTACATAGGAACTCCCCATCCTATTGGATCTTATCCTATGCTAGCTTAGTTGAAATATTGAATCTCGGCGAGTGATCTACAACATCCCGCAGTCACATGTATTTCCATACTTAGAAATCAAGCAATGCAAAACAAATCTTGTAAAGCAAACGACATTAGGTTTTTCATCATGGAACTTGCGTACACACGTTCAAGTCTCCAACTCAACACACGTGCTTATATTTTTTACAAACTAATCATTACTTAGGCGATGTGTCTAACGACAGTGAGACATCCAGGTAGCTTCATCTTTTTCGTTTTTTAAAAAAGAATAGTCTCCGACCTCTGTGATCGCACACAGCTAAGTTTGTACCCACTTCTCAGCTTAAAAGCTGATCAACAACAATAATAAAAAGTATGCAAGGAAGTAATCAAAAGCGAAATCCACTATTAATTTTCCATCCATTATTAGAAAATATATCCAAAGTCACGACTCCAACGCTTTGGTTGCCGGATAGTCCCTCTTGATTATGTGGCCTTATGTGACTTATGTGCCTTTATCGCGATATTCAAGGCAAAACGCCAATTTCATGATGGCACCTGCATGTAGGTCGTGATTTCCGATCTTCATCGTGCAGCGTGAAACATGATCTCAATTGTTCTAGTTCTCGGGGTATGGAGTATTACATAGCAATTACATAATAGTATATCGCGTACGTACGTACCTCGAGGGTCTTGGGGGTGAAAACGAGCAGGTTGGTGAGGTCGAGCCCGGCGGCGGCGACGAGGACCACGAGCTGCCGCCGCTCGGCGGCGGAAGCTGCTGCCTGCCACGGGAGGTGGAGCCACGCGAACGCCGCCGCGGAGGCTGCCGTGCACGCCGCGGTCAGCGCGAAGCACGCCGGGAACACCTTCCCCCGCAGGCTGCCCATTATGTGCCTCGGCAAGTTCCTTCCAATTCGCAGTCAATAAAAGAAGTCATAGAGAACTTGAACAATCGAGATTTTTGCAACAAACTAAAATGAGCTCATTCAACATTTTGAGACAGAGAGAGAGAGAGACGGGCACATGAAAGCACTACTGCTTGCATGCGTTCTTAGTTTCTTACAAGAACATGATGACGCCGCTGATGAAGACGGCCCATACGGTGGCGCCCCACGACGTGGCGAAGCAGAGAAGGTACGCCAGCTTCACGACCGCCGTCGGCGGCGGAGGCGAGCCGCCGAAGAGCCCCACGGCCACGGGGTTAAAGGTGATGCCGGCGGCGGCGGCGAGCAGGACGGCTGCCACTAGAGGAAGTAACATCGCCGACGGCCGACCGCCGCAAGCACCCTAGCTAAGACTAACCGGCCGTGCAAACTGCAAAGACCGTGCAACCAAGCAGCAAGCGAACTGTACAATAAATAAGGTGTGATCTTTCGCGGATCTGGTCCATCGTCGGTAGTACTAAATCGAAGCAGGTCCTTAGGCAACTATGCTCACGTAATAACCTTATCATGTCAGAAGAGGCTTCAAGCGAAAACGTCATTGTAGAGACACAGAATAGATGCAGTCGATACACAGAACGGATGCGGACACTCGTAAAACACGTGCACACACGCACACTCAATCATCCTATGAATATATGCATATGTACACCCTACTTCAATGAGCATCTTCAAGAGACTGGACCAACAGATTTTTTAAAATTGTTAGACACCACAGAAGTATTGCCATCGGTTGGCACATGTGCGTACCATTGAAAAAATAATGCCTTAAGTTCCTAGACTAAAATCTAGAAGCTTGTGTTGGATATAGGATTCAAACTTGGTTGGGCATTGCACCACACGGAACATAATAACTCCAGTTAGTAAACATCATGTCTTTATGATATGTGAAGAGTGTACAAACTGAGTTTGAAATCAAAACGATAACAGTTTACAAAACGGATCAATTTAGAAACCAAGTAAAAACTGAAATAAGATGAAAAGATCAGTTAAGTCGTTCGGTTTCATTGCTCTGTTTCCAAATTTATTGCACACCCTTACTCGATAAATATTGGATTAACTTACGAAAGACGATTCATGTTGACTTAAGGTACATTTAAAAGATCGTTAGGCTTCATTTTGATACTTGGTAATACTCTTCAATCCATATATAGGTATCAGGAAGGATTGGTAGGGAAATTAGTTCATTTTCGAACTCAATCCATATATATGTTTTGAGAGGGATTGGGTTTATCTAAACAATGCAAGACCAAAAATTAAGAGTCTCATACGAGGTCTATTTGGTACACGGATTCATGAACCTAAAGCTTGTTGGGGATATACTGGTCATGTTTTAAGTGATGAACCATATTATTTTTAGTTTAGATTAAAAATAAATATGTAAAATACTTTGATTTAGTCTAAATTCTTCAAATCTGACGTGGAGTTCAAAACACAGTCAAATGGGCCGTCGTGTGCTTCTCTAACTGTTATAGTGTTTGTACGATAAAACATTTTCTCTCACCTTCTTAAAACCGACACTTTAGCCAATATTCGAAGACCTGAATCCTATTATGACCTCTTTAGAAAGCATATTTTATCCTTGTATATTTGATACTCATTTCATCCATACATATAAATAGTTTTGAGGTTTTTCTTAAGTCAAATATTGCTAAATTTGACTGATAATATCTATAAATATAAAATTAATTCAAATATAAAGAGTTATATGCTATGATAGTAGAGTTCATGATAAATCAAGTAACATCATTTTTATGTTATTAATCTATTTTTTGCCAAAATTAAAAACATTGGCTTAAATAAAATTTTACTTATATGTGTGAACCGGCTGAGAGTATCAGTGTTAATTTAATTTTATGCTGCCGCATCTTGGAGACAAAAAGTAGTTGTTTGTTCATGTATACTGTTGCCTAGTTATTTCCAAAGGACTTCATGTCACTACCAAGTTATGACCAGCTAGAGTAGAGGTCCACTGATTTTAGATCACAATGCGTATACAGGATACGCACTACTCCTGCACAAAACCCTCCACTGTATAGGCTCCGAGTTCTGTCGAATTATATAGCTAGCAGTACGCAAACAAAACACTGATACTTAAGACTATCTGTGCTAGCTCGTTATCGGACCTTACAATCGCGCATCACAAGCCACAAAGTCACATATTTTCACGCGAAATACAGGTTTGGGTGGTTTTCAGGCTTTAAACTCACAACGTCAACCCCCTACCCTCCCACCTATATTTCATGCAATAGGGCGTTCTATTCTTTTTTTTTACCTCTGTCTAAAACATTGGCCAACTATTTGAATATCAAAACAACTTCAAATTAAAAAAATAACTATGAAATTGTAGATCTCATCGAAACCTACAATTTCATATAAAGATTGTCTCCAAACCCGCATGAAAAGCTATTAATTTTTTAAAAACACTAAAATTTAAATTAGTTGCGGTGACTCATAATTAGAGCCAGCAAGGATGCCTTGAACACTTTCTATGACTTCTCATAATAAGAGCCGCCACGTATAGTCTTCAATAAATTTGTGACGCTAGATAAAACTTGGGGGCCAGGACTTATATATATCGCTGTCGGCAACTATTACAAGCTAGTACGGATGGCCTATCTGGAAAAAATCATTAATCGTGATGGTATAAGGAATGGAAGTTCAACTTGTCTGGAGGTTGCTACGCTTGTGTATTCTGGGATTTGAATTTTGCAACAATAAAATCATCAATGTTTTTAACAAATTAATTATATTAATACATGACCAAGAAAACTGGTGTAGTAGCGCCTATACCCTCCTTTGCCTTGTGCGCCTCGTTAGCTTATTATAGTGCTCTTGAAGCAGGAGCTGGCAGCACGATGGTGTTATTAGGTGCTCCTCGATCGTGTCCTCTCCTATACTAATTTTTAGGCTCTGTTTATTTGAGATTATAATCCACTCAGATTATATAAGTTAGATTATGGGTCAAGAATACTACAGTAAAACATCACATTGGGACCACAAATAATCTTAGCTTATTTCAGATTATATGTATATTTGTGGTCCATGATGGTCTTTTATCCTACTACCCTTGGACCATAATCTAGGTTATATAATCTAGAGGGAAAACAAACAGGTTCTAATCGAAGACCAGACCTTGAGCGTAACAAATTAAAAACTCATCAATGATGGCCCATGTATCGCATTGAAAGAAAGGAGGTCACTGTGATCAAATTTTGGTCATCCTTTTGCAGCAAGCCGGATAAAATCTCGATCGCTAAATCAACCAAATTTGGGTATGGATCTTAGGCTTTGATCGACCTGCTTGAAGTTCTTACACTGGAAGAGTTGTTATAAGTGACTACAATAATTTTCGCTCCGCGATACAGCTGACATCTGGTGGTACTTGAACAGATTTTCAAAGAAAAGATATATCCTTGAGTTATTGTGAATCTAGCTAGCTAGACGCTCTTCTTGTGAACATCGGATTCAACTGACGAAACTGCAGCAGCCGGCACCTGCGAGCATGAGCAGAGGCCACGCAAAACTAAAACTACAGCAATCACAACGAATGGGACGTAGAACTGAACCAGCTTCGGTGTTGCTCTCCCGGACCCCAACATCTCCCCAAACATGGCAGACTGAAATGCATGAACAAGATGAAAATTAGTTGAAAATTGAAAGAATTTGCCCAACAAACCTGCTACTTAAATTTCACCTTATTTTTACCAAGTCCAGTTAAATTAAAGCTAAGATTCAGTATGTGGGTAAGAACAACACAGGAGGAAGGTCGACAGTTACCAAGTATGTAAGCATGAAAACGCCGGCCATGAGGGAGGTGGTGGCGGCCCAGCGGCGGCGCGCGAGAACGCCGTAGAGGTTGGCGACGCAGACCGGCCAAAGGAAAGCGAGGGCGAGCCAGACGAGGCCGCGGAAGAACGGCGGCGGGTCAGCGACGAGGTAGTGGTCGACCTCAGCCGCGAACCATCGGTAGACGTTCACCAGCGGCGCCGGGTAGAGGCGCCGCGACAGGACGACCTGGGAGTCGAACAGTGGCGCCGCCACGGCGATGAGCAGCGAGAAGAGCGCCGCCACCGCGTCAGCCGCCTTCGAGACGACGGCCATTGTTGCCATTGGGTTGCGCGGCGAGGTTGGATTTGGAATTAATGATCTGGTTTGGGGGATGGGATCGGGATGGAGTTGCTGGCTTGCTACACCTGCTTGAAATGTACTTCTTGATCGTTTCTATAGGGAGTTCTAGGGGGGATGGGCCGGGGACGGAGTTTCTGCACCTGTTTCATCTTCAACAACAATTTCGGTCGGTAACACCAATCGGGACTAAAGAGTCACTTTAGTCTCCACGGATCACGAAATTTAGATCCCCCACGGATGAATTCAAAAAGGATAACATCCCCTACTCAGTCGGATATGCTGTGTAGGTAAGATGGTAAGGAAGCTACGCGCAAGGTAAAAGGTTGCAGGGGTTCGAATCCCATGCACCGCGCACGTGCATATTTCGCGTGAAAAATCGCGTGACATGTGACTTACGACGTGCGCGTGGGGGGAGCCTCAATCGCGTGACTTGTGACTTACAACGTGTGCATGGGGGAGCCTTCCGGGAATTTATAATATTTTTTACGCAAAAACTCTTTAGTCCTGGTTGGTATTACCAACCGGGACTAAAGGTTTATCTTTAGTCCTAGATAAAAGATTCGAGATTAAAGATGGGGAACTTTAGTCCTGAATTATTAGTCCCAGTTAGATTTTCGAGACCTATGCGTCTCTCCAACCGGAACTAATGCTCAGTTTTCTACTAGTGAATGGAGTTCTTATTGATCAGTTCTACAGGGAGTTCATGTCAAACTCATTATTTTTTTTACTTGTCCCACTTATTTGGTATTTCTCAGTATTTTTTTCAGTACCTCTATGTATTTTTTTTTATCTTTCCACCATAGGATTCATCTAGACGGAGAGCACTTATTTTATCTAACCATAATAAAAATCATCATTGTCTAGTGCTTTCTTCATTTCAAATTGTAGTTTGATACATAGATTTTGCTACGCATCTGGACGTAATTTATGTCTATGAAACGGAGGGAGTATTGACAATAAAGGAGTTGTTGATTACTAGAGCTGATAACTGTTGCGTTGTCAAAGCATTAGTGATCTACTGTCCTTGAGCCAAAAGTAGAAAGATACTTGGGGAAGAAACACCAAAAGAAAGACTATATTTTTTCACTTAAGGCTAGCAATCTACTGTCCTTGAGCCAAAAGTAGAAAGATACTTGGGGAAGAAACACCAAAAGAAAGACTATATTTTTTCACTTAAGGCTAGCAGAGGAGCCCACCGGTGCCGCCGTGGCGTGGCCTGGAATGCAGCTGCGGAGGAGCTGCACCCAAGCGTGCACGCAGCCGGGTTCGAGCCTGGGCGGGTGCGATCCTCACCTGTGAGACACACCAACCGTGCTAAGCTCGGTTTGCACCAAAGAAAGACTATACGGACACAAGACTTATCCAAATTACCGAATTGTGTACTTCTATCCTCAGTTTGCATAATTCACCCCGCTTGGCTGGCCACACATGCCTTGCCCTAGCTAAGAGGTTGTTACATCTGTATATCTCCCTTGAGTATAGTATATGACTGATTCGGGGTTTATCCATATTCGGGCGTTTGCATTTTACAAAAACAATTGCAGTAGATTCCTGCGTACACAGGCTCATCTTTTACGGTTAAACTATGAAAGAAGTGGGTCATGAGACCATTTTCTATCACTGATACATTCTTGTGATAGAAAATAGTTAGCTAACCATCTTGTTCATCACGTTAGTGAAACCTTGGTGGGTCGTTGGCTAACTTGTTGACCCTCCAGCAACATATACTAGTGGTAGCGTTTGTCCGCCGTTTGTTTTTGCCGCTATTCATAATCTTTATGCTTTTGCATTTTTTTACTTGCGACTTGAGTGCATTATTTGGACTTTTAGAGTAGCTTGATAGTCTACTTTACTCTAGGTTGCAAAAATAGGTGGGTGCATTGTATAAATCTTTGAAACATATCTACATAGATATGGACATATTTATCTTGAAAAGGTTTTAGGAAAAAGAAACATAAGTTTGGTTTTTACTTTTTAAGCTGCAGTAACTCATCCCTTGCTCCACTGATTACGGACGCCCACCAATTTTCCTTACAAGGTTGCAACTGATTTTATTTTATTTTCTTACAAACTTGCAACAAGCAATTATGGGCGGCCAGCCTCTTGCCAAAACTCTTCCTGGCGTACGTTAGGGGTTAGAGAAAAAAAGGATTATTCTGTGGCTTTCGGAAGAACGCGTAGAAGTAGCATTGGTGGTGACGATTTCGTGTTAGCTCGATCTGTTTCGTAAGAAAAAAAGATCATGATAGATGCGCCACACTGCCACTCCGGCCATGCCGTGGCGATTGATGCAGGTTCGGAGGAGGCGGTGCGACGGTGATGGGAGCCCGTAAACTGAGCGTGTCAACAGTGGCGAGGGCCACCGCGGCGCTATGGGAACTCTGCCAGAGGCAATGGGTTGTTTTCCCTTTTGGGAAAAGTAATGGATGCTGTTGTTGGAGCACGTGGGAGATTCTATACCTCCGTTTACGGTCTGTTTCATGCTCCCCGTTCCAAATTGTAGATTATCTTGGTTTTTCTAGATTCGTAGATATTATTATGCATCTAAACATACACTATACCTAGATGCATAATAATATCTATACACCTAGAAAAGCTAAAACAACTTACAATTTGTAACGGAGGGGGTATTTGTTTTTCAAGTGACAGTTCTAGACTGTACATTTGAGGTTTGATGGTTGTAATCAGTCGACGTCGTCATCTAGAATGATACATGCCAAGCTGGGGAGGCATACATGAGAGAGCATAGCTCAGCTGGTGATATTTCCTATGGTGAAATCTATCCATTCAAAGTCCTCAATTTAGCATGGGTGCTCACATTTTATTTTATTTCTGGATTTAATCGGCGTTATTCTTTCGGTGGTAGACGATGTTCTTATCGATAGTGAGCGTTACTGGTGACTTCATCAATCTCGAGATTTGCCAACTTAATCTCTCAAAGGTATTTATAAAGATAAAATTGTGTACGTGTATTTATAGGCGTGGATGTGGGTGCACACATGTGCTTGTCTATGTCAGTAATGTGTCTTGAAAAAAGATGACGGAAAACCAATATATTTGTGGCACATGTGCGGCGTGCACTAGGGCGAAGCCAAGTAGTGTTTGCCTGGTGCACATGCACCAGGATAAAAAGCTATTTTCCCTTGTTAATAGCCCATAATCACCTCATGTGCACTCCCCTTTGGTCAAACTGATGCACAAGGCAGAGAGTACTCTTCCCGTTGCCGGTGGGTCTGGACAAGGCGTGCAGCAAGCCAACCAACTCCGTTGCCGTAGCCAAATTAGCTATAAATTGCTATATCCATCGATGGGGTACACACGTGTTTGTTCAGAACTTTAAGCTTGCATAAATGCATAATGTTTGCACTATTTGAAGATTAATTATATGTGCCTTCACAGTTCTAATAACTGCTCAAGCATCTAGAATCTTGATTTAGTATTTAGGAATAGAGGAATCACACGTTCATAAAAATATATCTTCTCACAGGTCCAAGCATCAGGTGGCTACTCGTGAGACAGCAAACCAAGATTGCTCAGCATCGATGATTCTTCCTTGTTTACTCAAGTGCATTCTAGTTAAATAAATTGCTTTAAGAGATATAGACATAAGCGATTACATCATTTTCTTTTTACAAAGCACATATACATCCGTACGCACCCTGCTAACCGCCAAATGCATGTACACATACTCTACCCCTTTGAATGCCTATGAGATTGGGAAAGAATCATAATTCCATCATGATCGGAATCACTATTCATCCGAAATATCGCTCTCTTTGCTGAAAGATCTACCTTCTAAACTTAAATTTCATCCGAAATTTCGATCATTTTGATGGGAATCAAAAAATACCGAAAATGAAATTTAAAACCCAAATTGGGACTACAAATCTTGAGACCTACCGTTCATTCCTTGAAACTTTGAAAGTATAATTAGTCGTAAATGCATCCAATCGTGCTTAACTGGATGTTCAAATCTGGTTGGATATGTTCCACCATAAAAAACCTAAGCAAGTCTTTATTTTCTTATCTTTGATTTATGTTTACCAAGAAAAATGCTTTAATAATTATATTATAATATTATACACTTTACGGATGTAAATAGAAAAACAATGGCCAAATCCGCCCACATTTGACAATTATCTTTCAACAAAACTATCAAATAGAAGAGTGTGGTCGGAGTAGGTGGATATGTATGTATGCCAAGACGATGCACCAGGGTTCTCTGAGCTCTAGCTTTAGCCCTGGTGCATGGGATGTCATCTGTCATCGTATATGCCTTAAGCAACACGCGATTGAACAATTACGTGCATATTCCTCTCCTAGTAACGGGAGTAGATACGGGTAGAGAAAAGATCTTCCATCCCGACTAAAGAGCCCCCTTTAATTCCGGTTGTAACAGCTAGTGGGACGAGGGGGCTTTTTATCCTGGTTGGAAACACCAACCGGGCTAAAAGACCCCCCTTTAGTCCTGGTTGGAGTTACCAACTGGGACTAAAGGGGGCCTTTAGTCTGCCCCTCTCTCTCCTCCTCCTCTCCTCCTCTCCCCTCCCTTATCTTCTCTCCTCCTCTCCCCTCCCTTATCTCGTGCAGGCCCTTTCTTCTAGGCGGAGCGGGAGGGGGGGGGGGGGACACGAGTGGCACGCGCGGGCCGGTGGCGGCCGGCCAGCGCGGGTGACCCATTTTTTTTATTTTTTGGAATCTTTTTAGTCCCGGTTGGTCTTTAGTCCACTTTGTCTTTATCCCAAATAGTTAGTCCCGATTGGATTTTCGGGATCTATGAGTCTATCCAACCGGATTTAAAGGTGAGTTTTTCACCCGTGACATGTGGTCCAAAATCCAAATTCCGAAATGCTGTTGGTACAACTCGCGGTAGCCGTCTTCTTCACCGCCGGCCGGTCGCCTCGTCTTGGAGGCAGCTTCAGTGGTTCACCGTCACCGGGCACGAGGTGACGCACCTCCTGTGCCTGGCTACTTCTTGGGGCGCCACCGTCTGGGCTATCTTCGTTGGCGGCCTCGTCATGTTCATGTAGGCATTCTTTTTCTAAAACCTGGTATAGCTTGGATAATGGCTAGCGCCTATGTCTACTGTATATGTGCTTGTAATTTAAGGTCTGGAGAAATAGTTGAATTGTGTGCTTTGGTTGGTTTGCGAAGGAACTTGCCGAGGCACATGATGGGTGGCGTGCTTCCGGCTCACGGCGGCGTCGACGGCCATCTCCGCGGCGGCGTTCGCGTGGCTCCACTACCCGTGGCAGGCGGCATCGGCCGTGGAGCGCGGCATCGGCCGTGGAGCGCTGGCAGCTCGCCGTCCTCGTCGCTGCCGTACGTGGGGCTCGACCTTGCCAACCTGTTCTTCTTCAGCCCCAGGACCTTCAAGGTACGGGGTCACTCCCACGACCACGAACACCGCTTCTAGTTTTGTGGCGTGTAACACCCAAATTTTTGAAGAATTCAAATTCATTAAAATTTGCTCAAATTAGGGTGTTGTTTAAATTCTAGGCATTTAATTTCATTTTCTTTAATTTAATTAATTCATCATAGGAATTATTTGTGCACTCATGCTGGAGCATAATTTTTGATTGTTGGAGTTTGAACCAAAATTTGAATTTCAAATTTAAATTCAATTTCCAAAACCATTTCCTTTTCCTTTTTCTTTTTCTTTTTCTTCTTCTCCTCCTGGGCCGCATCCTTCTTTCCTCCCCTTCCTCTTTTTCTTTCGGCCCAGCTGCGCAGCAGCTTCCTCCAGCCTTTTTCCTCTTCGCTGGCCCGCGAACCCCCTCGCCCGTGCGGCCTACCGTTCCGCCTCCGGCCGGCCTGCGAAGCTCGCCGCTCGGCCCACTCCACCCGTCACCGGCCCACGCCACCTTTCTCCTTCGCCGGCCGCCTTTCCTCTCCGCAGCCCGCGAGGCCACGCCGGCCCCACAACCGCTTCGGCCAGCCTACCGCCCGCTACCGTCGACAGGTGGGACCCGCCATCGTCTCCCACCTCCGGTCGGATTCTCCTCCGCCCGCAACCGCCGCGCGAGATCTCCGGGTGGGCGCCGCCTTCCCCGACCGATTTGAACCGGGACCGCCTCTATCCCTTGACGCACAAGCCGCCGCCCTCCGCCCCTATATAAACCGCCGCCCCTCCCGGTCTCCATCAGCCGCACCCGCAACACCCGAAACCCTAGCGCAAGCTCCAGCGCCGCCGCCTCTTCCCCGCCGTCAAGCGCCACCTCCAGTGAGCTCCGGTCGCCGTAGACCCCTAAAATGAGTTTGCCGCATCCTCCTCTTTCTTCTGGTGCAACCCCCATGCCAAACCATGCCCCGGAGCGCTGTTTCGGCTACTCCGGCGACCCCGCCGCCGCTCGCCGCCGCTCGCTGCTGCTCGCCGCCGGCGCCGCGATGTCATCGTCGACCGTGTCCGTCAGATCTTGATCCGATGGCCGATAGCGAGTCAATCCGACCGCGTAACGGTCAACCGCGCCGCGCCGCGCCGCTTTCGCTCTTAAGCCCCCGCCTTTTCCGCAAATCAACCCGCGGTCCAGATCGCGTTGAAAAATATTCACAGATCTGCCCTCGCACTTTTCGGTTTAACCCATGATCTTTCTAAAAATCAACCCGCCGTCCGGATTTGAGTTTTTACGTGTTAGACCTTCGGTTTATACACGTAATTACGTATAAGCCCTTGGTTTTCGCGGTTTGGCCCTAAAAGTTTTGTTTTTCTCACAGAAAAGCCCCTGGATGTTGTTTTAATCATATCTTTTGCATCTTAACTCCGTTTTTCACGTTCTTTATATCCACGTGTTCGTTTTAAAGCGTAGATCAACTTTTGAAGCTTGTTTTCTCTGTTTAACTGTGATTGGTGTACTGTTTCTTACTTTTTGCCCATGTTTGCTTGTATGTGCTCGTGTGACGCGTGTAGACGTCCCGCAGTTCGAGGTAGTTGAAGACCAAGCCTTCGAGGAGTACGAACAGCAGGAGCAAGGCCAAGAAGGAAAGTTGTGTCCTTGATCACTACCTTTTTGTCCTATACACCTTTACTTTCTCGTACTCAACATTTATGCTATGCACATGTTAAGATTAAATTGATGGGTCCCAATTAAGGTTCGCCTAGATTGAATTACCTTTGCCTTGACCAAACCGGGTTACTTTATGTTGGGTAGCTCATGCTTAGTGCTTACTTGGTGTGGTGGTTTAACTAAACACATTGTTTAATCTTGCTTTACTTCCGTTATACCTTTCATTAATACAAGATCATTTATGATTAATCGGAACATGGAGCGACCACCCAGGAAAACAGTGCTACCACAAGACTAAATGGCTCTGGTCTTGGCTGAATAATTAGAAACTCTAGTTTGGGGTAACCTTATTGAAAGGGCAAGAGGGGAGGCGTTGATGGGATATAGCACTCGCTCTCTTGGGAAGTGGGCTTGGCTAAGACACTATACCCTCTAGGGGACTGCTATGTTTCGCTTCGACCTGAAACCTTAGCGGGTTATCACATTGCTAGCGAATCTTTGTAAAGGCCTCGTAGCGTCCCTATGCAATCACACCTCGGAAGTGTGGTATGGTGCCTTGCAAACACCGCATGGTTGGGTCCAAAGTTCTTTTGAACTTTTACGCGACTTGTGGGTAAAGATGTGCCACCTCTGCAGAGTGTAAAACTGATCGATCAGCCGTGCTCACGGTTAAGAGCGGCCTGGACCCTCACATGATAATATTATCGGAAGATGGATTTAAGTTGTTGTCATTTCATGCATATGTTGTTTACTTTATTTATGATCATGTTTAATTTCGGGTGGTATGAACTTATACTTAGTTAATTGCTAATAAAACTTGACCAACTTAATTAAAAGCGAATGCTAATTATGCCTTAGCCATACCTTGATTTGCCTTACACTACACTATTCCCCACGACTTGTTGAGTACCAACCATAAGTGTACTCACCCTTGCAAAACCGCTGTTCAGACCAAGCTAATTGGGAGGAGGAGTATCTACACGACTTTGAGGAGTTTTAGGCGTACGTTTCTTCAGTCAGCTGCCTGTGGAGTCGTCGTCGTCTTTGGAGTTCCGCTGCGTAATAAATTAGGCTTATGTTTTATTGAGACTTTCGGTCATGTAATAATGTTTAATACTCTCTCTATTCGATTTAGCACTGTCTTTGTTATTCACTATTGTCGTACATGTGTGTAACTTGATCCTGGCGCACATGTATTTGATGCACTCGATTTTGTCCTTAAAATCTGGTGTGACAAAAGTGGTACCAGAGCCGTGTTGACTGTAGGACGTTAGCCTAGTTAGAAAATAGTCGTATTTAAGGATTATAATAATCTAGTAGCCATTCCTACCTTTTCTTAATTTAAATCTACTTAAATATTCTTAAACTTGATTTGTCTCATCCTTGTTGCTATTTTAATCTTTTATTATCATCTTGGTTCGTTCAAAATTTTATTCTAAAATTTTTTTCTTCTTTCTTTCTGTTAGATGGCTCGCACCCGGTTGACAGCACGCAAGAGCACCCGTCCCTTGCGTCATGGCATCGCATCGTATCATCCCATGGAGCCTAGGGACGAGGAGGAAGAGGAAGAATACTACTTCCAGCACCCGGGAGATGACACTGACGAGGACGCCGTGCCCGTGGAGCAGGAGACAGCACCGTCACCAGCACCGACACCAGCACCGTCACCAGCACCGGCACCAGCACCTGCACCAGCCCCGGGGCCCGTACCGGTCGTCGACTTAGAGCCCGAACCAGATTCCGAGCCCGAGAGATGGATCAAGTGGGTGAAGGAAGACTATGGCCAAGGAGTGCACATGGTCGACATACTCAGGTGGACTTGTCATCACTTGGGGTACAGCATGAGGCCTATCTACAAGTGTGCTCAGTTCACCCACCCTCGCTATCCCACTTTTTGGGAGGTGAAGGTTATCCTTCGTGAGGAGCACGAAAGAGGATGGGAGGTGATGGCTGTTCACCATGATGTGGCGACGAGAAGGACCATGGAGTCCGGCATTGCCGAGGCAGCTAGGAGGGCACTTGAGGTCCTCTCCCACAAGGAACGGCCACGGCTACAATACACATATCGTCGGTTCCTTCCATCCAGAGCTAGTGGAGAAGCAAGAACCTTCATAGCTACTCATGATGGGGTTGACATGGCCACGGATTTTCTTCGCAAGTACTTGTCGGCAACTCTCACCGCTTTGAATGAAGCAAACAACCACATCTTTGAGCTTCAACGGGAGCTTCATGAAGTTAGGTGGGAGAGAGATGTGCTAGTGGCTTCCGCGACGGGGGCACCGCCGCCGCAAGAGGATGCTGATTTTCCCGCTTCGTTGCCGTCACCTAAGCGTCCCCGCTACGACTCGCCCGACGCCGCCGCAGAAGATCTCTAGGAGTTAGGAGTGTTTAGCTTAAATTTTTGTAATCGTTAGTCGTCGCTCGAGTGTGTTAGTTAAAGTGTGCTTAGATGCTTGGTTTTGTGTTACATGTTTGAGTTGGATCTTTGTAACGAGTGCGGTATGTGGGGTATTTCTGTTCTAAATCAGCTTCTAATCTTTCTTAATCATGATCTCCCATTTGTCTAAATCTATCTATCATGCAAGCTATGCGATGTTCAACTCTGCTCTCGACATTAATTGACACGTCAGTACTGTTTTAATTATACCTCGAGCTACAGAAGTCCAAATGACATGAAATCAGTGGGGTTAGTTTCAGAATTTCGTAGAGTATTTTCTGTAAAGTTTTCAGAATTGTTTGAGGATCTATCTGGGAGATGTATACGAATTAGTAGAGCAATCAGAATCTGAAACTGTCGACCGACACTGTCAGCTTGTTAATTTTGTAACCCGAGATCTAGAAGTCCGATTGAAGTGATTCCAGTTGAGTTGGTTTACAAATTTAATAAGTTACGACTTGGTAATTTTTCAGTAATTTTGGACACTTCTTATGACGGCCACATCTAATTTAACGGAGCTAACAGAATCTATTTTACTTTTATATTTTGTCGCTTTATCTTTCTCAGTTATTCCTTCACACACCTATCTAAATCTATTGTCTCTAACGCTCATATGGTAAACACCAGATCCAGATCAGGAGTTGACCGTCCCGCAGTGCCTCGTCACAGGGACAACAGCAGCAATCCCAACCCCGCTCCGCAACAGAATCAGCAAGCACCTGCAGGGATGGAGCAGTTTCTAGCAGCCCAGACTCAGCTTCTCGCCGGACTGACCAACACTGTGGCAGCCTTACAAGCTCAGCTGAACAACAACAACAACAACAACAACAACAACAACAACCAGCAGCAGCCACCGCCAAGGGACAGGCACAGGGAGTTCATGAGCCACAAGCCCCTTCTCTAGACCCATTAGATGCGGATGACTGGTTAAAAACCGTGGAGAAGATGCTGAATATCACCCAGTGTTCTGATAGTGTTCTGATAGGGAGAAGGTCCTGTATGCTTCAGGACGCCTGCAGATTGGTGGGATGCTTACACCACCACCCATGCCAACGCTAATGGCATTACCTGGGAGGAATTCAGGACTAACTTCAGAAGTCACCATATTCCTTCTGGATTAATGAAGCTCAAAAAGAAGGAGTTCCTTGCTCTTAAGCAGGGTAAAATGACAGTGGCTGAGTACAGGGACAAGTTTGTCCAGTTGTCTCGCTATGCACCTGAAGATGTTGCTGATGATGAGCAGAAGCAGGAGCTGTTCTTGGATGGTTTGATTGGACCACTCCAATACCAACTGATGTCGCACACCTTCCCTAGCTTCCAGAAGATGCTAGACAAAGCAATTGGCCTGGAGCACAAGAGGAATGAGCTTGGGAAGATGAAGAGGAAGTTCAACTCCTAGTCACCGTCAGGAAGCAACACCCGCCCTCGCTTTGCTCCACAGCAAGGGACACCGCTCCGCACAGGGGGTCCAAGTGGGAATTTTAGGCAGCAGTCATTCCAGCGCCCCGCTCAGCAGTCATTCCAGCGCCGCAGCCCTCAGTTCCCGCGTCTGGGGATGCAGACTATGCAGACTCCGCGCCCCAGCTTTCCGCAGAATCGCCAGATGACTCCTGCAGGCGTTCTTGTGAGGCCCAATGCTCCAGGGGGTAACACTTGCTACAAGTGTGGTGAAGTTGGCCACTATGCCAACGCTTGTCCTAAGAGGAGTGTGTCGTCCACCCCCGTGCAGAATAATAACACTCGTCGGCAGAACCCGCAGGCGCAGCAGTCAAGGAACGTAACCAAACCCCGCAGCGCGCTCAAGGACAGCAGAACTATGTGCGTGGTAAGCTAAACCACGTGGATGTTGATACTACTCAGGAGGCTCCAGACATTGTGCTCGGTATGTTTCTTGTCAACTCAGCACCCGCCTCAGTATTATTTGATTCTGGAGCATCCCATTCTTTCATTACTGCACAGTACGTAGCTAAGCATAACATGCCCATTAGTACCATGCCACGCCATATGCTAGTCAGTTCACCAGGGGGAAACATGAAAGCATTATATCGATGTAACCAAGTGAACCTCAAGATAATCGGCAGAGATTTCCCGGCTAATCTTATAGTGTTGGAATCAAGTGGAATTGATGTGATACTCGGTATGGGATGGTTGAGCAAGTTTGACGCAGTGATATAGTGTGCAAAAAGGTCGGTTCTTCTCACAAGCCCAGCAGGGGAAAGAATTGAATTTGTGGCTACTATACCTTCAGTAGCAGATTGCGCCGTTAATCAGTTGGCTGGAAGATCTTTGGAAGATATCAAAGTGGTGTGTGACTACCCGGATGTGTTCCCCGACGATTTACCAGGTATGCCACCTGACCGTGAAATTGAATTTGCTATTGATCTTTTACCTGGTACTGCACCTATCTCCAAATGCCCTTATAGAATGTCGGTTGAGCAATTAAAAGAATTGAAACAACAATTAGAGGAATTATCAGCAAAATAGTTTATTCGGCCTAGTTCATCACCATGGGGAGCACCGGTTATCTTTGTGCCAAAGAAGGATGGTACTCAGAGGATGTGTGTGGATTATAGAGCACTGAATGAGGTAACCGTCAAGAATAAGTACCCATTGCCTTGCATCGAGGATCTGTTTGATCAAATGAGAGGAGCCAAGGTATTCTCTAAGATCGACTTGCGATCGGGTTATCATCAATTGAAGATTAGGCCGTTCGACATACCCAAGACTGCTTTTACTTCCAGATATGGTCTCTTTGAGTACACGGTAATGTCATTCGGGCTGACAAATGCTCCAGCTTACTTCATGTATCTGATGAATAAGGTATTTATGGAGTACCTGGATAAGTTCGTTGTGGTGTTTATTGATGATATCATGATTTACTCCAAGAGTGAGGAAGAACATGAGGAACATTTGAGGTTAGTGCTTCAGAAGTTGAGGGAGCATCAGTTGTATGCAAAATTCAGTAAGTGTGAGTTTTGGTTAAAGGAGGTCTCTTTCCTTGGTCATATCATCTCCGATGGTGGAATTGCAGTGGATCCAGGCAAGGTCAGGGATGTTTTGAAGTGGAAACCGCCGCAGACAGTAACTGAGATTAGGAGTTTTCTCGGACTTGCAGGCTATTACCGCAGGTTCATTGAAGGATTCTCCAAGATAGTGAAACCCCTCACTACGCTACTAGAAAAAGGAAGGGAATTCAAATGGACAGAGGCATGTCAGGCCAGTTTTGAGGAACTGAAGAAAAGGTTGACCACAGCTCCAGTATTGGTAATGCCAGATCTGCACAAGGGATTTGACATATATTGTGATGCATCACCATAGGGTTTAGGCTGTGTCCTAATGCAGGAAGGTCATGTGATCGCCTATGCTTCTAGGCAGTTGAGGAAACATGAGCAAAATTACCCAACTCATGATTTGGAGTTAGCCGCAGTGGTACATGCCTTGAAGATTTGGAGACACTATAATCTGGGGACTAAGTGTCAGATCTATACCGATCACAAGAGTCTCAAGTATATCTGCACTCAGAAGGACCTTAATCTGAGACAGCGATGATGGTTAGAGCTTATCAATGACTATGATCTGGAGATTTACTATCATCCTGATAAGGCTAATCTTGTTGCAGACGCTTTGAGTTGGAAGGGTCATGCTAACTTAGCCTTAGCATTCCAGCTACCTGATGAGTTGATGAAAGAATTTGAGAGGCTCAACTTGAGCGTCGTGGCGCATACTGAGGGAGCAACGATGGAAGTGGAGTCGACTTTGGAGCAAGAGATACGAAAGGGACAACTTGAGGATGCCAAGGTCAAGGAAATTAAGGAGATGGTAAAGGAAGGAAGAGCCACAGATTTTACAGAAGACTCTCAGGGAACCTTATGGGTCAAAGGAAGGATTTGGGTACCCGATGTGGGAAATCTCCGTGAGACGATCTTGAAAGAAGCTCATGATTCAGCCTATTCCATTCACCCCGGAAGTACCAAGATGTATCAGGATCTTAAGCAGAGGTATTGGTGGCCCGGAATGAAGAAAGATGTAGCTGCACATGTAGCTGTTTGCGACATATGTCAAAGGGTTAAAGCTGAACACCAGAGGTCGGCTGGATTGCTTCAGCCGTTAAAAGTGCCTGAATGGAAGTGGGAAGAAATCGGCATGGACTTTATAGTTGGGTTGCCCCGCACTCAAGCTGGTTACGACTCAATTTGGGTTATTGTTGACAGGTTGACAAAGGTAGGACACTTCATTCCAGTAAAGACTACACACTCTGGGGCAAGGTTAGCAGAGTTGTATATGTCAAGAATAGTGTGTTTGCATGGTGTGCCCAAGAAGATTGTGTCTGACCG
>NC_028452.1:43099768-43103988 GCF_000263155.2 Setaria italica | reverse complement strand
TCGCCGTTTGAAGCTTTGTATGGTAGAAAAGTGCAGAACACCCTTTATTGGAGTGAAACAGGAGAGAGTCAGTTATTAGGGCCAGAAATTATACAAGAGGCAGAAAGACAGGTCCAGATCATCCGAGAAAACTTGAGGACTGCACAATCTCGACAGAAGAGTTATGCTAACACCAGGAGAAGAGAATTGACCTTTGAGGTAGGTGATTATGTGTATCTCAAGGTATCGCCCATCAGGGGTATGCGCAGATTTAAGGTCAAAGGAAAGTTGTCACCTCGATTCATCGGTCCATTCAAGGTTCTTGAGAGAGTGGGACAGGTAGCCTATCGATTGGAGTTGCCTAATCAATTGTCAGATGTACACGACGTGTTCCATATCTCACAACTTAAGAAGTGCCTCAGAGTTCCCGAGGAACAATTGCCAATGGAGGAATTGAATGTTCAGGATGACCTCACTTACACGGAATACCCCATTAAGATTTTGGATACTTTGGAAAGGGTTACAAGAAGCGGGACGATCAGAATGTGCAAGGTTCAGTGGAGTCACCATACATAGGACGAGGCAACTTGAGAAAGAGAGGACGAGTTACAGAAGGAATTTCCCCATCTCTTTGCAGGATCTTCTGAATCTCGAGGACGAGATTCTTCTTAAGGGGGGTAGGATTTGTAACACCCAAATTTTTGAAGAATTCAAATTCATTAAAATTTGCTCAAATTAGGGTGTCGTTCAAATTCTAGGCATTTAATTTCATTTTCTTTAATTTAATTAATTCATCATAGGAATTATTTGTGCATTCATGCTGGAGCATAATTTTTGATTGTTGGAGGTTGAACCAAAATTTGAATTTCAAATTTAATTTCAATTTCCAAAACCATTTCCTTTTCCTTTTCCTTTTTCTTTTTCTTCTTCTCCTCCTAGGCCGCATCCTTCTTTCCTCCCCTTCCTCTTTTTCTTTCGGCCCAGCTGCGCAGCAGCTTCCTCCGACCTTTTTCCTCTTCACTGGCCCGCGAACCCCCTCGCCCGTGCGGCCTACTGCTCCGCCTCCGGCCGGCCTGCGAAGCTCGCCGCTCGGCCCGCTCCACCCGTCACCGGCCACCTTTCCTCTCCGCAGCCCGCGAGGCAACACCGGCCCCACAACCGCTTCGGCCCGCCTACCGCCCGCTACCGCCGAAAGGTGGGACCCGCCATCGTCTCCCACCTCCGGTCGGACTCTCCTCCGCCCGCAACCGCCGCGCGAGATCTCCGGGTGGGCGCCGCCTTCCCCAACCGATTTGAACCGGGACTGCCTCTATCCCTTGACGCGCAAGCCGCCGCTCTCCGCCCCTATATAAACCGCCGCCCCTCCCAGTCTCCATCAGCCGCACCCGCAACACCCAAAACCCTAACGCAAGCTCCAGCGCCGCCGCCTCTTCCCCGCCGTCAAGCGCCGCCTCCGGTGAGCTCCGATCGCCGTAGACCCCTAAAACGAGTTCGCCGCATCCTCCTCTTTCTTCTGGTGAAACCCCCGCGCCAAACCATGCCCCGGAGCGTCGTTTCGGCTACTTCGGCGACCCCGCCGCCGCTCGCCGCCGGCGCCGCGATGTCATCGTCGACCGTGGCCGTCAGATCTTGATCCGATGGCCGATAGCGAGTCAATCCGACCGCGTAAAGGTCAACCACGCCGCGCCGCGCCGCTTTTGCTCTTAAGCCCCCACCTTTTCCGCAAATCAACTCGCGGTCCAGATCGCGTTGAAAAATATTTACAGATCTGCCCTCGCACTTTTCAGTTTAACCCTTTATCTTTCTAAAAATCAACCCACCGTCCGGATTTGAGTTTTTACGTGTTAGACCTTCGGTTTATATGCGTAATTACGTATAAGCCCTCGGTTTTCGCGGTTTGGCCCTAAAAGTTTTGTTTTTCTCACAGAAAAGCCCTTGGATGTTGTTTTAATCATATCTTTTGCATCTTAACTCCGTTTTTCACGTTCTTTATATCCACGTGTTCGTTTTAAAGCGTAGATCAACTTTTGAAGCTTGTTTTCTCTGTTTAACTGTGATTGGTGTACTGTTTCTTACTTTTTGCCCATGTTTGCTTGTATGTGCTCGTGTGACGCGTGTAGACGTCCCGCAGTTCGAGGTAGTTGAAGACCAAGCCTTCGAGGAGTACGAACAGCAGGAGCAAGGCCAAGAAGGAAAGTTGTGTCCTTGATCACTACCTTTTTGTCCTATACACCTTTACTTTCTCGTACTCAACATTTATGCTATGCACATGTTAAGATTAAATTGATGGGTCCCAATTAAGGTTCGCCTAGATTGAATTACCTTTGCCTTGACCAAACCGGGTTACTTTATGTTGGGTAGCTCATGCTTAGTGCTTACTTGGTGTGGTGGTTTAACTAAACACATTGTTTAATCTTGCTTTACTTCTGCAGAGTGTAAAACTGATCGATCAGCCGTGCTCACGGTTAAGAGCGGCCTGGACCCTCACATGATAATATTATCGGAAGATGGATTTAAGTTGTTGTCATTTCATGCATATGTTGTTTACTTTATTTATGATCATGTTTAATTTTGGGTGGTATGAACTTATACTTAGTTAATTGCTAATAAAACTTGACCAACTTAATTAAAAGCGAATGCTAATTATGCCTTAGCCATACCTTGATTTGCCTTACACTACACTATTCCCCACGACTTGTTGAGTACCAACCATAAGTGTACTCACCCTTGCAAAACCGCTGTTCAGACCAAGCTAATTGGGAGGAGGAGTATCTACACGACTTTGAGGATTTTTAGGCGTACGTTTCTTCAGTCAGCTGCCTGTGGAGTCGTCGTCGTCTTTGGAGTTCTGCTGCGTAATAAATTAGGCTTATGTTTTATTGAGACTTTTGGTCATGTAATAATGTTTAATACTCTCTGTATTCGATTTAGCACTATCTTTGTTATTCACTATTGTCGTACATGTGTGTAACTTGATCCTGGCGCACATGTATTTGATGCACTCGATTTTGTCTTTAAAATCGGGTGTGACATGGCGTGATGAAGCTGACACTGAAATTTTGAGCCGTCCATTCCGCTCACCCCTTTTAATCCAACGTCTCGATCAACTTCTTCTTCCAGGTGATGCAGGAGAGGCACAAGGTGGAAAGGAGCCTCAGCGTCGGCGGCCAAATCTTCCTCGACGGCTGGCGGAGCAACGCCGAGGGGCGATGAGCAGCGCTGACCTCGCCGCAGCCACCAGGAGGTTCCGGAAGGCCCACGTCCAGTCGGCGCTGGCCACCGTCGCGTCCTCCGCTAGGCTCGCCGCACACACGTGCTACCTCGCCGGCAAGCTTAAGCTGTAGAGGATGTTAGGCCCATTAGGCCCAGAAGGATATAGCTTTACATGTGCATGATTTTTAATGTATTGAACTATGAAAGATAAAAGATTTTACCATCTGCAAGTTCATGGATTTGGGGTGATAAACAAAGCCTAAACAGATGAACTGTGGTCAACATTGGAAAACACATATAATTCCATTCTTTGAACTGTGACTGGTACACTACAAAATTCGTTTGTGAGCTAGGGTCTATCATCTCGTTCGTGGTGCGCATGCACTAGCAATACATATACAACAATGAAAAGGCGTGCAGAAGGCGCGCTGGTGGACCAGCTTGACTGCAAAGGCGTGCAGAAGTGCGTCGAGTGCCAGAAGGGGTGTGACGAGCCATGCAACGGGCTCACCGGCTTGGAGCTAACCGAGTGCCAACAGGGCCGCACCGTCTGCCGTCGCATCTGCCTGCTGGGAAACTGAATGCTTGCTTCGTCGTCCATCCGATGAATTGTTGTGTGCTACTGCTGCTCTTCTGATCAGTGTTGCATTGTTTCTTTGGACGAATAAATCCATGTAATTGTTGGTGTGCGGTTGCCAATAATTTCTCATTTAATTTCCCCTTGGATTCTTGTGTCCCTGATTGAGTTTTGCTTTGCTTCCTAATTTTGTTTTCCTACTAGCAAACATGCCCGTATGTTGCTACGGGTCTACAGGTGAAGATCTTAAACATTACATGTATTATCTATAAATAATATCCGTGTAGTGCAACGGGTGAAAAAAACATTCCATATATTTTCACAGCGCAGAGTGACATGCCATAACCTGATTATTAAGTCCTAAAAAATTCAGATGAATCAGAGATAACCTCGCATGTACACACCGGATTTGATACGTGCCTGAACATGATTACACTGGTAGAGAATTGGC
>NC_028452.1:43037624-43099666 GCF_000263155.2 Setaria italica | reverse complement strand
ATTGCAACCGGGACTAAAGGCCCCCCTTTAGTCCCGGTTGCAACGGGTAGTGGAGGGCTGTCGGTGGCGACACCCTTTTATCCCGGTTGGAGTATCCAACCGGGATAAAAGGTGAACCCTTTTGTCCCGGTTGGAGGTTCCAACCGGGATAAAAAGTTTAGTCCCGGTTGGAGCTTCCAACCGGGATAAAAGGGTGTCCCTTTGGTCCCGGTTGGAAGCTTCCAACCCGGGACTAAAACTTTCACCGGGACAAAAGGTGTTCCTTTTGTCTCGGTTGGAGTTTTTAACCGGGATAAAAACTCATCCCCATTAAATACGGCCAAGACAGAGGACTTTCTTCCTCCTCCAGCCCGAGCCAGTCCTGCACATTGACAGAGAGAGCTGAGGTTCACCTACTCTCCGGTGGTGCCGAAGCAAGGGAGGTGCTGCCCGAAGTTTTTTCCCTCATTTTCGTGGGAATTTCACTCGGCCAACACAAGTGTTGTGAAGGTTTGCTACTTCATCCTCGTGTTATGCTTTGATTTATGCTTTGGAGATGGAAAGATTATTTGCTAGAATGTGATGATGAAGTAGAAAAATGGAGAGGTATTTTGAGCTAGAATGTGAGGGAGATTGATGTGTCATACATATAGTATGCATTATTGCAGTGGTTTAAGAATGATGCTACCTTGTCTAGACAGTTTATCTTATCAAATTCAATATGGTTTTTCAAATCCATACTTGTTGAACTTGCATACCGTGTTCATCTCTGCGATGATGTTCTCCACCGAGCAGCAACGTATGTCAAGAAGGAGGTTCGATTCTACGAGAAAGAGTGGATACGGACATCGTGACCGTGTCCCCTTTTCCGTAGCATCTAACCTCTTTCATGACGAAGTGCGGTGCCGCCCAGTTGAGGACATGCTCGCGAGATGATCACGGTCTTCAAGTTCAACAACTTCAGCAGTGGTAAGGAAAGAATTTTTGTACATAGATGGCTTCTGCTACTTGTTGAACTTATCAAATTCAATAAGGTTTTTCAAATCCATACGTATTGAACTTGCATACCGTGTTCATCTCTCCGAGGATGTTCTCCGCCGAGCAGCAATGTATGTCAAGAAGGAGGTTCGATTCTACGAGAAAGAGTGGATACGGACATCATGACCGTGTCCCCTTTTCCGTAGCATCTAACCTCTTTCATGACGAAGTCCGGTGCCGCCCAGTTGAGGACATGCTCGCGAGATGATCACGGTCTTCAAGTTCAACAACTTATGTAGTGTTAAGGTAATAATTTTTGTACATAGATGGCTTCTGCTACTGGAGGAAGTGGCGATCGTGGGGGCGATCGTGGTTCCTTTTTCGGCAAGGGGAAAATCATAGTTGGCCCTCAGCATAAGCCGAAAAAAAAGAGTGCGCTGGAAAAAGCAATGCTTCGTTATTTGCAGCAACGTCATGAAGAAGCTGTTGCCGTGGGTCAGGAACCTCCTTTTGGTGGTCGTTATGCTCCACCCTCAGTCCCGGGTGTTTCACATCCACTTAGTACTACCGTTTCAGGCGGCACAATTAAACCTAAGGATGAGGTTGGGTCAGCGGAACCTTCGTCTTCACCGTCCAAGGATGCTTAAAGTCCTCCTTGATAATAACCAGTGGATGGCTTGTTGTATTGTATCATGTTGTTTGGGACTTTAATTTAAATATGTGTATTTGGATCTTCATGTTGTTGTATTGTACCATGTTGTTTGGATCTTTAATCGATTTTCACGCATAATCCATTGTCAAGTGTAATCCATTTTCATGCGTAATACGATGTAGATGGGTTTGGATCTTTAATCGATTTTCACGCATAATCCATTGTCAAGTGTAATCCATTTTCATGCGTAATACGATGTAGATGGACCGGCAATGGATGTATAATGCAGACAGGCGGAGCAAGGCGTTTATTGATGGCTTGCATTATCTTCTCGAAGTGGCCAAAGCGAACAAGCCAGAGAATGGGTTCGTATGTTGTCCATGCTTCCAATGCAATAACAAGAAGGAGTATTCAAAGGATTCCTGGGGGACTATTCACAGCCACTTGTTTAAATACGGTTTCATGCCTAACTATTTGGTTTGGACCAAGCACGGTGAACTATGGGTCGTAATGGAAGATGGCGAGGAGGAGGAGGAAGATGACACCATTCTGGACTGGGTTGCAGGCCAAGCTTTTGCAGGTACTACAATGGGCGAGGCTGATGAAGATGAGTTTGCAGAAAATGGCCCTACTGATGACCTTGGTCAGGTGATACGAGATGCATACAGAGATTGCGAAACTGAGAAGGAAGTAGCAAAGTTGCAGCGCATGATAGATGATCACCAAAAATTGTTGTACCCAGGTTGCCAGCAGGGCCATAAAAAACTAGGTACGACACTAGAATTTGTGCAATGGAAGGCAAAAAATGGTGTGTCCGATAAGGCATTTCAGGGAATGTTGAACATTGTCAAGAAGATTCTCCCCGAGAATAATGAATTACCGTCCACAACATATGAAGCTAAACAAATTATTTGCCCTCTCGGATTGGATGTTCAGAAGATACACGCATGCCCTAATGACTGTATCCTCTATCGTGGTGATGAATACGAGAAATTGGATGCTTGTCCCATCTGCGAAGCCCTGCGGTATAAGATCAGGCGAGATGATCCTAGTGATGTCGAGGGGCAGTCTCCCAAGAAGAGAGTTCCCGCGAAGGTGATGTGGTATTTCCCTATAATACCACGCTTGAAGCGCTTGTTCAGGAACAAGGCGAATGCTAAGTTGATGCGATGGCACAAAGAAGACCGTAAGGAAGATGAGATGCTGAGACACCCCGCAGATGGGGCACAGTGGAGATCAATTGATAGAACATTCCCGAACTTTGAAAGTGAAGCAAGGAACATAAGGTTTGGTTTAAGCACTGATGGATTCAATCCATTCGGTGAGTTGAGTAGTGGCCATAGTACTTGGCCTATTACCCTTTGTATGTTCAACCTTCCTCCTTGGCTGTGCATGAAGTGGAAGTTTATTATGATGCCGGTGCTTATCCAAGGCCCAAAACAACCCGGCAACGACATTGACATGTACCTAAGGCTGTTGGTTGATGACCTTTTACAGCTCTGGAAGGAAGAAGGTGTACGTGTGTGGGATGGGGATAGACAAGAGATCTTTAATCTACGAGCATTGTTGTTCGTAACCATCAATGATTGGCCTGCATTGAGTAACCTTTCAGGACAGACAAATAAGGGATATCGGGCATGCACCCACTATTTAGATGACACAGACAGCATGTACTTAAAGCATTGTAAGAAGGTCGTCTATATGGGTCATCGTCGATTTCTCCCTGCTCACCACCAGCTGAGAAAGAGCGGGATGCATTTCAAAGGGGCGCCAGACCATTGTAAAAAATCTACACACCGTAATGGAAAGCGTGTGTTCGAGATGATGAAGGATGTAAATATAGTCTTTGGAAAGGGACTTGGTAGCCAACCTATTCCGAACGACGATAACGGACATGCACCCATGTGGAAGAAAAAGTCAATATTTTGGGAGTTACCTTATTGGGAAATCCTAGAGGTTCGCAACGTAATAGACGTGATGCACCTGACGAAGAATCTTTGCGTGAACGTGCTAGGCTTCATGGGTGTTTATGGAACCTCAAAAGATACATTGGAAGCACGACAGGACCTGAAAGCCATGGGGCAACGAGATGACCTACATCCGGAAAAGAGAGATAATGGACAGCACTACTTACGTCCTGCCAGTTACACTCTCAACAAGGAAGAGAAGGATAGCATGTTTGAATGCTTGAATAGTATAAAGGTCCCGTCTGGGTACTCCTCGAATATAAAGGGAATAATAAATATGAAACAAAAGAAGTTTACAAATCTCAAGGCTCATGACTGCCACATGTTGATGACCCAGTTGCTTCCGGTTGCACTAAGGGGTGTTCTACCAGAAAATGTCCGCTTGCCGCTCGTAAAGCTATGCGTGTTTCTCAATGCGATTTCGCAAAAGGCAATTGATCCATCCAGCTATCAAGCTACAGAATGATGTGTTGCATGTCTGTCAGTTTGAGTTATATTTCCACCATCTTCTTCAATATTATGACGCACTTACTGATTCACTAGTAAAGATATTGGTATTCTCGGACCTGTATACCTGCACAATATGTGGCCTTTCGAGAGGTTCATGGAAGTCTAAAAAACTATGTTCTTAATCATGCCCGTCCAGAAGGAAGCATCGCCAAGGGATATGGAACAGAGGAGGTGATCGAGTTTTGTGTTGATTTTATTGATTCAATTGACTCGATTGGGGTTCCAACTTCACGCCACGAGGGGAGGCTCCGAGGAATGGGCACCCTTGGAAGGAAATCAAGTTTGAGCAATGATACTGATTTGTTCGACAAGGCACACTACACTGTTCTACAACAGTCATCCTTTGTGTCTCCGTATATCGAGCAGCACAGGCAGATGGTAGCTTCCAAAAACCCGACCAAATCCGATACTTGGCTTACCCGTCATCACATGGAAACTTTTCCCACCTGGTTGCGCCAACAACTTATGGGTAACTCTGAGATTCACCCACAGCTTGCCTGGTTAGCCAGAGGACCTGCTAGCACAATCGTCAAATTCCAAGGCTATGAGATAAATGGTTACACATTTTACACGAGAGCCCAGGACCAGAAAAGCACGAACCAGAATAGTGGTGTCCGCATAGATGCCATGGATAGAAATAATAGCAAGGAGTCGTATTATGGTTTCATACAGGAGTTATGGGAACTCGAATACGGATCGCTGTACATCCCTCTATTTCTTTGCAATTGGGTGAAGCTAACTGCCATAACCAAAGATCAGTACGGAATGACAATAGTAGATCTGAGCAAGACTGGATACAGTGATGACCCATTTGTACTTGCCAATGATGTGCATCAGGTGTTCTATCTGAAGGACATGTGTAGCAAACCCAAGAGTAATCCAGAAGAGACATGGGAGCCAATGTGCCACATAGTTCTTCCAGGTAAAAGAAAAATCGTGGGAGTCGAGGATAAAACAGACCAATCAGATGATTATGATCAGTTTGATGGCATGCCTCCATTCGCTGTTGAAGTTGATCCAAACATCCTGCTATCCAAAGAAGAGGCTCCGTACTTACGCCGTGATCATGATCAAGGAACTTTCGTGAAGAAGAAATTTTACAACGTTGTATTGTAATGCATTAAATGTACATGACCTTTGTGTATTAATTGATACAATTTTTAATTTACCCTATGTATGATTTCATGTGTTCTTAAATTTGTTAGGTGAAGATTTTTTAGATAAACATGAACAATGTTAACCACATACAAACATGGATTTTTCTGCGCATTGAAATTATTTAATTGAATAATTTCTTGATCACAGTGATGCAGTAAAATAAATATTTTAGAGGCTAAATGAACAGGTATAGAATTAATGACTAAATCATACTTATTGTCAATTTACTCGTTAATTAAATATATTTTTGCATGTACAAAATATGTGAAGGTTTTGTTTTTCATCCTGAAATGCAGTGAAAAGATAAAATAAAATCCATTTCCAAAAAATAGGCGGGAGAAGAAAACTAGGAAAAAGACCTTTTGTCTCGGGTGCCAACAGCAACCAGGACAAAAGGCTCCCCTTTTATCCCGGCTGCAAACGGCAACCGGGATAAAAGGGTACTTTTCGTCTCCCGCCAGGACGTACCCTTTTATCCCGGTTGCAGTTGGCAACCGGGATAAAAGGCCCCCCCTTTTATCACGATTAGTGGTGGCACCCAGGATAAAAGGGTAGGCTCCCAGCCCCACCTGGTGGATGCACCCTTTTGTCCCGGGTGCCATTACGAACTGGGATAAAAGGGGGGGGGTTAAAAGGCACTGTACTCCCTTATACCCCCACGCCAGTTACACTTAGCAAAATTTTCGCCAAGTCCCGCGCGTTCTGCTCCGCCGTCGCCACCAGTCTGCCTCCCTCGCCGGCCGCCGCCGTTGTCGTCCCCCATTGCACCGGCTGTCGTTGTCTTGCCGCCGACCGCGCCCAGACATCCTCCTCCTCCATCACCCCGACCGGCCCGCCTCGATCCTCCTCGTCCGTCGCGCCCAGCCCCTACCTCGTCGCCTCCGGCCACCAGAGCTCCATCGACCGCCTCGTCACCGCCTCCATCCTCGTCGCCGCCTCGTCGCCCCTCGTCGCCTCTCGTCGCCGCCTCATCGCCGTCCCGCCATCCCACGCGCCTTGGCTCTGTCGTCGTTCGTCGCCTCGGCCGCCGTCCTCGCCGCACCGGCCGCCGCCGTCCCGCCGACCCGGCCACCTCGTCGCCCCGGCCACTGTCGACGACCGTGCGCGAGAGGTCTGCCGCGCCGACCGGCACTGGCGCTGGGAGGACCTTTTTTTTAAGTTAGAAAATTAAGTTAGATTTTTAAGTTAGATTTTTAAGTTAGATTGTTAAGTTAGATTTTTTAAGTTAGATTTTTAAGTTAGATTTTTAAGTTAGATTGTTAAGTTAGATTTTTAAGTTATATTTTTAAGTTAGATTTTTAAGTTAGATTGTTAAGTTAGATTTTTAAGTTAGATTGTTAAGTTAGATTTTTAAGTTAGATTTTTTTTAAGTTAGATTTTTGTATATGTGTCCCCTCCGCCGTCCCGCCGACGTGACCGCCGCCGTCACAACCTAGTAGGCACCGCCCGTGGTTCCGGGGAACCGTCCCCGCCTCCGCCGTACCGCCGCAGTCACAACCTAGTAGGCACCGCCCGTGGTTCCGGGGAACCGTCCCCGTCCCCGCCTCCGCCGTACCGTCACCCTGACCGCCGCCGTCACAACCTAGGCACCGCCGGTGGTTCCGGGGAACCGTCCCCGCCTCCGCCGTACCGCCGCCCTGACCGCCGTCGTCACAACCTAGGCACCGCATGTGGTTATTGCTAGAAATTCGTAAAAATTCATGTTATTGCTAGAAATTCATAAAAATTCATGTTATTGCTAGATATTCGTAAAAATTCATGTTATTGTTAGAAATTCGTAAAAATTCATTTTATTGTTAGAAATTCGTAAAAATTCATGTTATTGCTAGGAATTCGTAAAAATTCATGTTATTGCTAGAAATTCGTCACAAAGTACTACTAATTTGTAGAAATTTGTATAAATATTCCGGACTTTGTAGGATTCATGTTATTTTATGATTTCATTATATACATATAAGTAAGACAATTTCTATGACTGTCATGTATGATTCCATGTATGTTTCAATCAATAGTTGAAATGGTAGACGATGAGACCGCAAGGTATATCATGGAGCAGATAATCGCTGGTGATGGTAGTGGCGACAACGTTCCACTATCGTACACGGATGAAGAGGGCACCCAGGCGGACATGTTCCTCAACATGTTCGCCGATGGGAATGAAGAGCAACAGCCGCAGCAACACCTTGCCGTGGCGGAAGGTTCCGGCGAGGTATATATAACGATTCTTGTATTGTTTCACGCCACCGTTACTACTACGTACTAATTAACGAATCTTGAACTGTTAGCCCTCTGGATCGACGCAAGGGCAGAAGACTCGAGGTCGTACAAAGGTGATGGAAGGGAGGCTTGTCATCATGGAAGTGACAGAAGAGGGCAGGCCGGTTGCTCCCGAGAAAGTAGCAAAGAAGTACGTGAGTCAGATCGGGGCAATCGTCCGGGACAACGTGCCTATCAGCATCAGAGAATGGAAGGGCAGAAGCACTAATCCGTACGCCCTCCCAGAGACAGAAAAGAATATGCTGTGGGAAGACGTGAAGAGACATTTCACATTCCCCGAAGGATATAGTGAGAAGGATGTCAAAGCGTGGACGCTTAAGAAGATGGCTACACAATTCCAGACATTCAAGAAGATGCTGGATACCCACTACATTAAGAAGGGCCAAACTCCAGACTTCAACGCGTGGCCAAAGTTGAGGGACCACTGGGATGCATTTGTTGAATATAAAAGGAGTGAAGACGGTGTGAAAAAGAACATGACCAACAAAACAAATGCTAGTCAGAAGGGCTACCACTATCATCTGGGGCGAGGTGGGTATGGCTCAGCAATTCCCAAGTGGAGGAAGATGGAACAAGATCTGATCGAACGGGTAATCGTACTTGCAACTATTGAATGGCCCGAACGATCAAAAAATTGGTACTACGCTCATGGAGGCTCCCTGAGCCAAGAGGATGGGACGTTGATTTTTAATGACACAATACGTGAGAAGGCCGAACATCTTGTGAAGAACATTGAAGATTCTAAGGTTGGGAGGTTGAAGGTGGACCGAGAAAATGATGAGCTCACATTGGCCCTCGGTAATCCCGAGCACCCAGGACGTTGCCGAGGGTTCGGGGTGGTTCCATGGAAGTTTGCTTTCCGAGGCGACAGCGCCTCATACAGAAGCCGGAAGTGAAGAAAGGAACAGATCGAGGAGAGCTGGCAGCAGATGCTAGAATCTAAAGTGCAAGCACAAGAACAAAGAATGATGTATGAAATCAATCGGCGGGTGGCCCACGCAGTTGCGGAGTTGGCCCAATCTGGAGCATTGCTGAATCCTAACACCGCCAGCCCTTCTCAACGCCTCTTGAGCAGTTGTGCTTCTACAGGGGTCCCCGATGCGCAGACGCCCAGGTTACCCGTGGAGGAGCAACGGTTCCCCGTGGATGCCATCACACAACGGACCTCATGTGAGCTGCATGCACCGGTCGGCAACCTCACTATTAAGGTATACTTATACATAATATTTATGCAATCTTGTCAATTGATCCAGGCCTCGAGATCGGAGTTCAACTTGTTTACTTCTGCTATATGTACAGGTACCGTACGGGAGTGCGTTAGCAACCCTGGCGGGGCAGAGCAGTCATGGCATGGAGATTCCACCTGGCTACGCCAGCGTCCGCATAGAGCAAATAGTTGATAGCCAGTATGAAGGTCTAGAGCTCGACCTCCCGGGAGGCGATGGGGAAAAGACATTGGCAGATGCGCTTCATGGGATCATTCTATGGCGAAAACGCTACATCATTATTCTCGGCACGGAGCCATCTCCTCAGAGCTCAAGACCGCTCCCCGTAGATCCCCAGCAGCGACCTTCTCCTTATACCTCGAGACCGTCATCTCCTGCTCCAGGACCGTCCCTTCCATCTATATCAAGGTCTCCATCTCCACCACATCCTAGTGCTGGGAGCGATGACGACAATAACAACACCCCTTCCCGATCACCGTCGCCGGCACCAAGAGCGACCCCCTTGAAGGAACCTGCACCACCACTAAAGAAGTCACGAGCACCGCCTCCCAAGCAAAGACAGAGAAAGAAGAAAATAAAGGAGCCTGAAGTGACTCATCAGGAATGCTGGGAGGCAATGTCTCATGCAGAACAGTGGGCAGAAATCCAACGAGAGGCTAGTGAGTGGTTCAAGAAACAAGCCAAAGAAAAAAAAGCAAGGGAGATGGAGCCACCGCCAGTAAGTCGGCGAGATTTAAACTTTTTTATCGGGATGGAAGAAGGAGCCAAGAAAAGGATACCACTCTTATCAAACTATGAACGAGCTTTAGTAAAGGCTGATGAAAAGGATAAAAGGAAAGGAAAGTCATCTTCCAGCGGTCCTATCCCCAACCTCAGCCATTTATCAAAAAAATATGCTCAACGGGTAAAAGCAATGCCCTTGGATCAACAAGCAAATGTATTGAAGTTCATGGAAGAAACAGGTCTGGGACTTGATGAATGCATAGGGCAAGTTGAGACGCCAACTGCACCGCCCCCTGAGCCGAGATGGCCTTATGAGCTAGGCAAACCTCTAGTAAAGCCTTCATTGGTACGGAAGCTATCAACAAAGATGTATGCATTCCATCAATGGTACATGATGGCATCCGCCGACTCGAGGGACATGATCGGCCTGAAGGTAAAACCGATAGATTTTCACGGCGAAGGGGAGAAAGTGCTGTGGCTAGACTTCAAGGATATATACGAAGTGTACCATCATGATGCCCTGGACGTCTCTCTGATCAGCGCTTGGGTTCTGTAAGTGTCCGTTTATCTCTACATGTAAATTTTGGTGTGCATCACCGTACTAACTTTGTCTTCCATTTCATGTAGGATGCTAATTCAGACATGCCGCCGAGACGCGTACCTACATATAGGCTTCATGGATCCATCTGTAGTTAACCAACAACAGATACAATTAGCATCGGAAAAAACCTTGGTGGAAGTATACAATTTCCTAGACAAACAAACATTCAAGGATTTCATACTACTTCCATACAACTTCAAGTAAGTGTGTGTATACCATCTACTTTCGATGTCTTTTTCCTTATCTCTACATGTTAGTTAGCTCTAATACGCATGAACATTTTACGCACGCAGCTTCCACTGGATCCTTATTATAATTGAGCCTGAAAGAAGCCACGTCACTGTCTTCGATTCGTTGAGGAAAGATCCGGTGGAGTACCAAGAAGTGCAAGACATGCTAGGCTTGTAATAATTCTGGACCTTTATCTCTATGCAAAAGTTTATTTCCTAAATTTTATCCCTGTTACACTATCTCATTCATTATTCTAATCCGCAGCGCATGGAAACAATTCATAAGGACACACAAAGGTCCATTCAAAGAAAAACTTACATGGAACACAGACTTCCCGGTACATATGAAGTCTGCACATTTATTACATTGTATAACACGAATATTTCATAACTTAGACAGGAACCCGGGAATAATCTATGTGGCTACTACATCTGTGAGCACATGCACAGTTTTATGGGACCCAAGGGACTGAAGATGATGCCACACAACTTTAAAGTACGTATAATAAAACTATTACTAGTTAATTATTTTCTAGCTCCTTATATGTATTTGTTCGTGTAACATTCACAAATTTCCAAATTATAGATGTTAAATATTCAACAAGGACTCTTGAAGGAAGAAAGAGTAGCGGCAATATGTGAAGGTCTCATTGGATTCCTAATGGACGAGGTGGTAGATCCAAAAGGAGAATTTTATTACGATGGACGACAATTAGACACTCCGAGCAGCAACACCACGACGGGAAGATTGTAGACAGATACTTTGATTTATTTGTATATATAATACGCGCTAATTATGATCGATTTATACTAAGCTAGTTGAATTGTGTATATGAATTGTGTATAAGAATTGTGTATATATATAGTAATTGTATAATTACAAATCCCATTCGTTTAAATACTAGTTGATTTCTTTCTAAAAAAATCTCAACTACTAAAGGTTAACAAAAGGGCCGCGGTACTACGTACGTGATGCATGCATGAAAAATTCAGGCGCCAGGCAGTGCCATGCAGGCGCCATTTAGTCCCGGTTGGTGACACCAACCGGGACTAAAGGGGGACCTTTACTCCCGGTTAAAAGACCCGGGACTAAAGACCCCCCTTTTGTCCCGGTTGGTTTATCCCGGATGGATTTTCGAGAGATATACACCCTACCAACCGGGACTAAAGGCCAATTCTCTACCAGTGTTAGTCTGTGCTGAATATATGCAATGCAACTAAACAGAACAGTATCATATCAGGGCTCTAGAAAGCTAGAGGATAAGTTTAAGAATTCTAAATTCTGCAACTCACGTTGAGAGATGAATTTGCCAATAAAAAACTTTTCTTCACAGATCACGGTTTAGTAAAGCCATATTAAATTTCAATATAGCATAGCTTCTATGATTCTGACATTTAGAGCACTCACAGATCGCGGATTAGTAAAGTCTATTGTAATTTACCTATGCTTCTCACAAAACTGGAGTCCAAGCACTCACATCGACAATGCAGTACTCATTGGCTGGTGTGGAGGCTTAATAGTGAGACATACAACTGTGTCTCCTCCGTGTATTGCTGTCCCGTGCGGTCCTACTTGCAAGGTGAGCAGTAGTGTGCATGATTCCAATAGAGGGTGTAGCGAACATGATCTCATTAAGCCATAATTTGTGATTTTGGTGATTGAGTGATAACATAGTCATTGGACTAATGCTATATCTAGCATGTACCTTGTAGGTTTTCTTGGTTCCAAGAATGCAAACCAAGTCATGGCAAGGTCCAAATGATGGTATTCTTGACATCCAAGTCATGGTATCTAGGATTATTCTATGGTACTGAAGCATCCAAATGATAGAAAAATCCAGAGATAATTCTAGATCATCCAAGTGACGGTATCTTTGGTGCTTGCATTAGACAAATTGGAATGAAAACGGCACCATCTGATGTTCCGATGCTCCACCTGAAAAGGGTCGGAGTAATTGGTATGCTGCGGAGAAAATCAGACAAAGTCAACCATCAGATGTTCCAATGGTCATTTTTCTAGTAGCATCGGATGAATTCTGAGGGATAAGCTTGGAAGATAGAAAAAATGCAATAGCACCGGATGATCCGATGGTATGCACAAGAGGAGCGTCGGACAAAGCATATTTACTTTGAAGTCAGACAGAAGGTTTTGGGAAAAAATCCATCAGCACCGGATGATCCGACGGTACCATCGGAGAAGGCATCGGAGAAATGACATCAAGGGATCCAACTGCTATGTGACATAAATAGTGGCATCGGATGATCCAATGGGGCATCGGATAAAGCATCAGATGAATTTCTGAGGAATTTGGGCGCGGGAAGTCTAATGGCTAGTTACACCGGATGTTCCGCCAACACCAACCCAACACCAACCTATGGCGGCCGCCACCACCTCCGCCGTGCTGCTATCCTCCGCCGCACGCCGGCTCTCCCGATCGGCCTCCTCCATCATCACGCGCGAGGTGACGGGGCACCACAACCTGACCATCGCTGGGTTCGCGCCGTCCCGGAAGTTCCCGACGGACTGGACGGCGTCGTCGCAAGCGTTCGACGCGGCGGGCCACGGGTGGCGGATCACCTACCACCCCAACAGCAACAGCTGGTCGGAGTACGTCTCCCTCTACCTCGAGCCCGTCGACGGCGGCGGCCGCCGGTAGGTGGCCGGGACGGACCCCGTCGAGTTCAGCTTCACCCTGCTCGACCCGGCGGGGAACCCCGTGCCCCGGTACACCCGGTCGTCCCGGGGCGTGAACTACTTCGACGGCGAGGAGATGAGCAAGGGGTTCTAGAAGTTCATCCATTGGAGTGACCTTGAGAAGTCGGGCTGCCTCGAGGACAACAGCTTCACCGTCAGGTGCGACATCACCGTCATCAAGAACTGGACCGAGAACGCCGCCGACGGCGCCAGCAACGCCGCTCTGGCCGCGACGCGCGTCGTCTTGCTGCCGTCGGACCTGCACAGGGACCTCAGCAACCTGCTGTGGAAGAAGCAGGGCGCGGACGTCGTGATCGATGTCGGCGGTGAGGCCACGTACGACGCGCACGGCTGCCTGCTGGCGGCGCGGTCCCCGGTCTTCGAGGCGGAGCTCTTCGCCGTGGCGAAGGAGAAGGTGCCCGGCGGCACCGTCCGCCGCCGCATGGAGGTCAAGGGCATGGAGCCTAGGGTGTTCGAGGCGCTGCTCTGCTTCGTGTACACCGATGCGCTGCCGGAGGCGGAGGAGGGGGGACCAGGACGATGCCGTCGCCATGGTGCGGGCCCTGCTCACGGCGGCGCGGAGGTACAAGCTCGAGAGGCTGGGGCTGGTGTGCGAGCGCATCGACATGGGCACGGTGACCGGGACCATGGTGGCGGCGGAGCAGCACGGCTGCCGTGCCCTCAAGGCCGCATGCCTGGAGTTCCTCACCCGCCCGGGAAATCTCAAGGCGGTCATGGAGACGGAAGAGTTCGAGAAGATGAGAGCCAGCTGGCCTAGTGTTATGTTGGAGCTTCTCGTGAAGCAAATGGCGGCCAAGTTAATCTAAACCAAATGCTATTTACACATACAGTTATAGTGTAGGTTTTTTATTTTCATTTTTTTTTGCATCCAGTGTACTAGCAGAGTGGCTATCTTTTGGCAAAATTGAAAATTTGAAGTTCGTTAGGGTTAATGTATATGTATACAATAAATCTAGGGTAATGCTAGGAGATAGGCGTTCGTAGGCATCGGAAGCTCCCACCGGGTCCACCATCTTCAATAATTTATTGTCCACACATTTGATTCCAGACAGGACAAAGCATATATTTATCCTCTGCCTTCCTCCTCATCCCATCCATATATCTCCCATCCGCATCTCTCACACAACTCCTCTGCTACTGAGCTGGACACCGGCGGCCCTCCATCGCTTGCTCTAGGATTGGGTGCGAGACCAGGCAAGACTCGAGAGCTCCAGGAGTAGGATGGCCATGACGGCGGCAGGGTAGCCCCCTTCCTCCCTCGTGGATCTCCTCTAGTAGCTGAGGAGCGTGGAATGCAAGGTGAGCCAAGCTGAAAGAGCTCCAGTGCATAACCCGCGTGGGCCGGCGATGAGGCATCGTTCTATGGCCACCTGCGGGAGGTGGAGTTCAGCTGCACCACGGCGTCGTCGTACTCACAGCACTACAGGCTCTTCCCCTTCAAGGGCCACGGCGGCGGCCGTGGCAGCGCGCGCGGCGAGTACGGCGACCTGGACGCGGCGGCCGTGGCACGGGCATTCGAGATGCTCAGCGCTGAGGTGGAGGCCGGTGCAACTCCATCGATCCGAGGTATGGAGGTGCTGCCTTAGCCATGGATAAGCTAGCGCCGGTCGATCTGACACCAGCTGAATCTCGTCACCCTTGGTTAGGAAGTAGCAATCAGCATGCGATGGGAAGGCAGCACCTAGCAATCCGCCATTGAGATCAGATGAGGTACACGTACAGTCTGCTCATGTTGCTTGCAGATGTTGCCATGACTTTTGATTTGGATGTTGCGATGGCTTGATTTGCATGTTGCACATATTTATTTGATTTGTTGCAATTGTGTAAATTGTACAGATTTGAGTTCATCTCAACGTTTCAATATGCGATTTTTTTGGGACTTGTTGGCTTGTTGCAATAGTTGATACTGGAGTTGCAACATGCAATTTCTAGATGTTGCACAAGGTGATTTGAGATGTTTCAGTGGCGATAACGAGCTACTCCATGGCGATGAGCTCTTCGACCGTGGGGCCAGCTGCTAGATTCCACGGTAGGTCTGGCTCCCCCAACAGCAGATTCCACGGCGGGGTGGGGGGGGGACCAGCCATTCCACGGTGAGGGGTGGCCTCATTGATGGGGGAGCTTCTTTGTGATGGATATGAGACACCTTCATGGATGAGGTCTCTGGATATGCATAGGACTTTTCAATGTTGCAGTTGTTGGAGGTATGCCCTAGAGGCAATCATAGAGATGATGATATTCCATTTGTATCCATGATTTGTATATTGTGTTCATTGAATATCTATTAAAGGCTACTTGAATTGATTTGAATTATGTGAATTGTATGTGAAACTCTTTACTTGTATGGTTATTCTAAAGTTGTCCCTAGTCGGAGTTCATGTGAGGACACACATGAATATTAGACTAGCACATGTATTAGTTGATGACTATGTTTCACAAGTCATAGACATGGAGATGTTGAACTAATAATGTGGGCACATGTGGAGACATGTGCTAGGACTGACCCAACACGAGAAGTAGTTCTCTCTTTAAACAACATATACGCTTTTGTCCTTAGACCTGAGATTGTCGCATGTATTCAAGATGTGGATCGACCTACTTAGGGGCTATCAAACGCTACGCCGTAACAGGGTAGTTATAAAGATAGCTTTCGGGTTTGTCAAGAAGCATGCTATGAGACATGGTCAATCAAGATGGGATTTACCCCTCTCTGATTGAGAGTGATATCTCTAGGCCCCTCGAGTGATCGGATTCGAAAATGCATGGCCATGCTACATACAGTTAAGAGTTAACCTACAAAGGGATTCCGAATCATAGGATCGAGAAAGAGCGGTCGGGTTGAAGCTAGACCAAATATCGTGAGGCAAAGGGAATAGCATGTATATTATGTTGTGATGGTTCGTCTGATATGATCTTCGTGTGCGTATAGGAGTTGGCACGTCTTGCTAGAGGCCGCTACCGACTATTGGGCCGAGTAGGAGTACTCGGGCCATGTCTATACGTATCCGAACCCATAGGGTCACACACTTAAGGGGCTGGAAGCCCAATTCAGATGTGATCCGAGTTGGATTAGGTTTAGAAGTACTAATGGGCCTCGGACCCAGAGGCCCGTTAGGAACCTGTATAAATAGAGGGGTGGGGGCGCCCTAGGGTTTAAACCTTTTTGGTGAAACACATCTGCCGCGCCTCCCACGCCCTCGCTTGTTGCAACTCACGGATCTAGCAGTCCGGCTTGCGACGCTTCCTCCTTACATGTGTGGATACCTTGGAGGTGTTGCGCCTGCAGCACTTGGACGAGCCGCCGACGAGCCACGACGAGCCGACGACGAGCCGCGGCACGAGGGCGATCTTGCTGCACGTGGACGAGCTGCTGAGGAGCTGCTGGACGTTGATGTGATCAACTACGTACGGCTACGTTGATCGACTATGTACGACTACGTTGATCGTCTTCGCTGCATCGACGCAAATCTACATCTTCCGCACCAGTAGTGCGTCGAGTGGTAATCCCGTGATGCTTATACGGCAGTTCTTCCTGGTTTTACGTGGTAGAAATTTTGATTTGCGCTAGTGTAGCCTACCTCGTATCCCAACAGTGATATCAAAGCCGTAGCTTCTTTGTTTTGGATTCGGGATGTGTGCATATGGAGATATGCGAGTTTTCAGTTTGATCTATGTCCTTGTTTCGTGTTCTTGCTGCAATGGTAGTGTAACGACATACTCCTACCGGTCGGTTTCCGCCCTCGGAGTTAAGTGATACACGTAATTTCAGTTGCAGTGAGCGAAGATCAATATGATTGGTTGAATCGAAATCCAGGTTCATACGCCAGGCGCATGAGATGTGCAATAGTGGATGGGATCTACTACCGGGGTCGGGATTTTTGCCGTGTGCGTATGCTTCGGTAAATCAGCCGTAACTTTTCGGTATGATCTCGGATTGGGGCGAATTTTATATGAAAATTGATCTACAGAAAAAGTTACACGTGAAATTCAACCGCTCCACCATTTTCGGCGAAGTTAGATTTCCCAAATTCGGCTTGGAAGATGGAGTTTCGGGCATCCGAAGTTTGGAACGTTCGGACGCTTAACTCTGTTTTGCAGGATGTATGTATCTTGTGATCAGTATGGCCCCTTTGTGTATGTGATGCATGTGTGTAACTCATTCATGACCTGCGTGTCGCGCGTACGGCAACATGGTAGGAGCCATATGTGTTATCACTTTATTGTATTTAATGGTCTGCGTACCAATCTGTGATGATCCAAGCAACTATGTAATCTTCATTACTAGCTTCTTTACTAGCTATTAGGCGTAATAGCATGTTCTAGTTCTTGGAGGACTCATCACCAGGAGGATGGCGCACATGGAACATGGAGATGGAGATCACCATGGTGAACAGGTTCTATGGAGATGGAGATCACCATAAGAAAACGAGCCATACTGTGTCACAACTGTGTGAATGCTATTCTATTTATGTTTTACTTTCTGCATGCTGTGATGTTAGAAGTAGAACGATCCCTCACAAATTTTAAGTTAGCATGCCCTCCCAACTAAAACTTGCACCGATCTACCTTGTTTGCTAGCGGTGATGCTAAAGCTCACTAGTAGACTCGTTAGTTGTGGATCCTGAATCACTAAGTATCAATAGAGGGATATTGATTTTAGTAGGAGTAGATTCTGTTAAAATAGTTTAATGTGATTTGCTCTATCATGGATACGTTTGTCTTAGTGTATTTTGCATTACTTTTGTTGTAGATTAAATGGCACCTAGCAACACCACACCATTTGCTTTGCGTTCGGTCCTTGAGAAGGACAAGTTGAATGGAACAAACTACTCGGATTGGATTCGTAACCTGAGAATTGTTCTCAGGGTTGATAAAAAGGAAGATGTTCTAGACACCCCACTACCACCAGTACCTGCTGATGATGCATCTGCTGCCGTTAAGGCTGCTTACAAGAAGGCATTTGATGCTAATCTTGAGGTAAGCTGCCTTATGCTTGCTTGCATGGAACCCGAGCTGCAGATGCAGTTCGAAACAAATCATGAGGCGCACGATATGATCGTGGCGCTCAAGGACATGTTCCAGACACAAGCTAGGACTGAATGGTTCAATGTGTCCAAAGCCTTTCTAGAGTGCAAGCTAGTAGAAGGCGCAACAGTAGGACCACATGTAATCAAGATGGTTGGTTACACTCAGCAATTAGAGAAGCTGGGCTTCCCAATAGGCAAAGAGTTGGCCACTGACTTCATTCTTTCATCTCTTCCGCCTAGCTATGGGAACTTCATCTCGAACTACCATATGCATGGGATAGAGAAGGGTCTGAATGAACTGTGTGGTATGCTCAAGACAGCAGAGGTAGACATTAAGAAAAGCGCTAGTACCAGCCATGTAATGGCTGTACAGAACAAGCCTACCTTCAAGAAGAAGGGCAATTCTTGGAAGAAGAAGGGTAAGGCTGGAGTGTCCAAGCCAAACCCAGCGCCTAAGGCTAAAGCTGGACCTGCTCCAGATAAAGAGTGCTTTTATTGTCATGAACCTGGTCACTAGAAGAGAAACTGCAAGCAATACCTAGCTTCGTTGAAGAATGGCGGAAGTAAGAGTACTTCTACCTCAGGTACGCTTGTTGTTAATGTTATAGACAATATTTTTCTCGCTGATACAATTATTAATCCTTGGGTATTTGATACCGGATCGGTTGCTCATATTTGCAATTCGATGCAGGGAATGATAAGAAGTAGAAGTGTGGAAAGAGGAGAAGTTGATTTCCGCATGGGCAATAATGCAAGAGTTGCTGCGTTGACCGTCGGGACGATGCAACTCCACCTCCCGTCAGGATTTATTATGGAGTTGAATAATTGTTATTTCGTTCCTAGTTTAAGTCGAAACATTTTGTCTCCTTCATGTTTCATGAAGGATGCTTATTCATTTGCGAGTGAAAACAATGGTTGTGTGATCTCTAAGAATGATATGTTTATGGCTTTTGCACCCATTGTGAATGGATTATTTGTTTTAAATCTTGATGGTTCGCCTGTCTGAAACGTAAGTGCTAAAAGGCCTCGGCCTAATGATTTGAGTCCTACCTACTTGTGGCATTGTCGTTTGGGTCATATAAGTGAAAAGCGCATGAAGAAGCTCCATTCTGATGGACTTCTAACTTCGTTTGATTTTGAATCATACGAGACATGTGAGGCTTGCTTGCTAGGCAAGATGACCAAGATGCCTTTCACAGGATTTCCTGAGAGAGCAGTAGACTTGTTGACACTCGTACATAGTGATGTATGCGGACCAATGAGCACGATGGCTAGAGGAGGATTCCAATACTTCATAACTTTCACTGATGATTTTAGTAGATATGGCTATGTCTACTTGATGAGGCACAAGTCTGAAACCTTTGAAAAGTTCAAGGAATTTCAGAATGAAGTTGAAAATCAGCGTGGCAAGAAAATTAAGGCCTTACGATATGATCGTGGAGGCGAGTATTTGAGCCACGAGTTTAGCAATCATCTAAAGAGTTGCAAAATTGTTCCACAACTTACGCCGCCTAGAACACCTCAAAGAAACGGTGTATCCGAGCGACGTAATCGAACTTTGTTAGACATGGTTCGATCAATGATGAGCCAGTCGGACCTACCGTTGTCATTTTGGGGATACGCTCTAGAAACAACAGCTTTCACACTTAATAGGGTACCATCTAAATCCGTAGTTAAGACACCATATGAGATGTGGACTGAAAAGGTTCCCAGTTTGTCTTTTCTTAAGATTTGGGGATGTGAAGTATTTGTCAATCGACTTCAGTCGGACAAGATCACACCCAAGTCGGATAAGTGCATTTTTGTGGGATATCCAAAGGAAACTTTGGGATATTATTTCTACAACCGGTCAGAGGGCAAAGTGTTTGTCGCTCGGAATGGGGTTTTCATAGAGAAAGAGTTTCTCAAAGGAGAAAAGAGTGGAAAGACAGTGCATCTTGAAGAAGTTCAAGATGAGCCGATTGGGCAAGAATCAATGAGTGATGCTAACGTAGCAGAACAAGTTGAGATACCCATGGCAAGAGAAGCACCGCCACAACCACGAAGGTCGGCAAGGCTCCGCAAAATGCGGGAAATATTATTGTTGGACAATGATGAGCCTGCGACATATGCGGAAGCAATGATGGACCCAGACTCCGAAAAATGGTAGAGTGCCATGCAATCCGAAATAGAGTCCATGGGAGACAATCAAGTTTGGAACTTGGTTGACCCGCCTGATGGTGTTAAAGCCATAGAGTGCAGGTGGATCTATAAGAAGAAAAAGGATATGGATGGAAATGTTCACATCTATAAAGCACGACTTGTCGCAAAAGGTTTTCGACAAGTTCAAGGAGTTGACTACGATGAGACTTTCTTGCCCGTAGTGATGCTTAAGTCCATTCGGATTATTCTAGCTATAGTTGCATATTTCGATTATGAGATATGACAGATGGATGTCAAGACAGCTTTCCTGAATAGAAACCTAGCTGAGGACGTGTATATGATACAGCCTGAGGGTTTTGTCGATCTGAAAAATGCTGGAAAGGTATGCAAGCTTCAAAGATCCATTTTGGATTGAAGCAAGCATCTAGGAGTTGGAACATTCGTTTTGATGAAGTGGTCAAAGGGTTTGACTTCACCAAGAACGAAGAAGAGTCTTGTGTTTACAAGAAGGTTAGTGGGAGCTCTATAGTATTTCTAATCTTATATGTGGATGACATATTGCTGATTGGAAATAACATTCCTATGCTTGAGTCCGTAAAGACTTCACTAAAAAATAGTTTTTCGATGAAGGACTTAGGGGAAGCGGCATATATTTTGGGCATTAAGATCTATAGAGATAGATCGAGAAGGCTTATAGGATTAAGCCAAGATACTTACATTGACAAAGTGTTGAAGCGGTTCAGCATGGAAGAGGCAAAGAAAGGGTTCTTGCCTATGTCATGTGGCATACATCTCAGCAAGACTTAGTGTCCTTCGACTGCTGATGAGCGGGATCGCATGAGTAGAGTGCCATATGCCTCGGCTATTGGATCTATCATGTATGCAATGATAAGTACTCGCCTAGATGTTTCATATGCGCTAAGTATGACAAGCAGACACCAGTCTGATTCAGGTGAGAGTCACTGGACAGCGGTGAAAAACATTTTTAAGTACTTGAGAAGGACTAAAGATATGTTCCTCGTCTATGGAGGTGAGGAGGAGCTCGTTGTAACAGGTTACACCGATGCTAGTTTCCAAACCGATAGAGATGATTCAAAGTCACAATCAGGATTTGTGTTCACGCTAAATGGTGGTGCTGTTAGTTGGAAGAGTTCCAAGCAGGAGACGGTGGCTGATTCTACGACAGAAGCCGAGTACATCGCGGCTTCGGAAGCCGCAAAGGAGGGTGTTTGGATAAGGAATTTCCTCATTGAGCTTGGTGTGTTCCCGAATGCGTCCAGCCCATTGAATCTCTACTGTGATAACAATGGGGCAATTGCGCAAGCAAAGGAGCCAAGGAACCACTAGAAGAACAAACATGTAATGCGGCGATTTCCTCTCATTCGAGACTTCGTTAACCGGGGTGAGATCAAGATATGCAAAATACACACGGATCTGAACATTTCTGATCCATTGACAAAACCACTCCCGCAGGCTAAGCATGATGCACATGTAAGAGCTATGGGTATTAGGTACCTTCTAGATTGACTCTAGTGCAAGTGGGAGACTGTTGGAGGTATGTCCTAGAGGCAATCATAGAGATGATGATATTCCATTTGTATCCATGATTTGTATATTGTGTTCATTGAATATCCATTAAAGGCTACTTGAATTGATTTGCAATTATGTGAATTGTATGTGAAACTCTTTACTTGTATGGTTATTCTAAAGTTGTCCCTAGTCGGAGTTCATGTGAGGACACACATGAATATTAGACTAGCACATGTATTAGTTGATGACTATGTTTCACAAGTCATAGACATGGAGATGTTGAACTAATAATGTGGGCACATGTGGAGACATGTGCTAGGACTGACCCAACACGAGAAGTAGTTCTCTCTTTAAACAACATATACGCTTTGTCCTTAGACCTAAGATTATCGAATGTATTCAAGATGTGGATTGACCTACTTGGGGGCTATCAAACGCTACGCCGTAACAGGGTAGTTATAAAGATAGCTTTCGGGTTTGTCAAGAAGCATGCTATGAGACATGGTCAATCAAGATGGGATTTGCCCCTCTCTGATTGAGAGTGATATCTCTAGGCCCCTCGAGTGATCGGATCCGAAAATGCATGGCTATGCCACGTACGGTTAAGAGTTAACCTACAAAGGGATTCCGAATCATAGATCGAGAAAGAGCGGTCGGGTTGAAGCTAGACCAAATATCGTGAGGCAAAGGGAATAGCATGTATATTATGTTGTGATGATTCGTCTGATATGATCTTCGTGTTCGTATAGGAGTTGGCACGTCTTGCTAGAGGCCGCTACCGACTATTGGGCCGAGTAGGAGTACTCGGGCCATGTCTATACGTATCCGAACCCATAGGGTCACACACTTATGGGGCTGGAAGCCCAATTCGGATGTGATCCGAGTTGGATTAGGTTTAGAAGTACTAATGGGCCTCGGACCCAGAGGCCCGTTAGGAACCTCTATAAATAGAGGGGTGGGGGCGCCCTACGGTTTAAACCTTTTTGGCGAAACACATCTGCCGCGCCTCCCACAGCCTCGCCTATTGCAACTCGTGGATCTAGCAGTCTGGCTTGCGACGCTTCCTCCCTGCATGTGTGGATACCTTGGAGGTGGTGTGCCTGCAGCACTTGGACGAGCCGCCGACGAGCCACGACGAGCCGACGACGAGCCGCGGCACGAGGGCAATCTTGCTGCACGTGGACGAGCTGCTGGACGTTGATGTGATCGACTACGTACGACTATGTTGATCGACTACGTACGACTACGTTGATCATCTTCGCTGCATCGACGCAAATCTACATCTTCCGCACCAGTAGTGCGTCGAGTGGTAATCCCGTGATCCTTATACGGCAGTTCTTCCTGGTTTTACGCGGTAGAAATTTTGATTTGCGCTAGTGTAGCCTACCTCGTATCCCAACAGCATTAGCTTACCTGATATGTTTTGCTAATTCACCTTTGATGTTGCATCGTCTATCAAGTAGATCTGCAATGTTGCTACTGTTATAAGAAAATGTTTGAGATGTTGCAAAGGACAACTTTTGATGTCGCAACGGGTGATTTGGCTGAGGGGTTAATTTTTTATTTTTCCTTTTGATGATGTACTTGTTGTTTTGAAGATGTTGCAGTTCTGATTTATGAATGTTGCGGTGTCACATTTTGGATGTTGCGGTGTAATATTTTGGTTGTTATTTATCATGGGCTGAATTTTCATTTGGAAATGTTGCATGAAACATGCACTTGATGTAGCAGTAGGGATTCGTGGATGTTGCAAGCGTTGTAGATGCGCACGGGTGTTGCGGATGAACGTGTCGTCTGATGTTGCACAATTGATTTTCTGAGATGTTTCAATGTTGCAATAGTTAGCTTCTGTTGTTTCATCTGTCAATTTTTCATGTTGCATTATTTCTTCCCGTACGAGCTCAACCCCAACTCAACATATGATGATTTTTTGGAAATGTTGCATGAAATATGTGTTCAACGTTGCGGTGGGAATTTTCCCTCACGAATGTTATGTTTACATTGAGCTTTTTTTCGCATCTTTTTCATGTTGCAACTATAAATTTTCGATGTTGCAGCTTTTTTGTTTTGATGTTGCAATGGAATGTCTGATAATTAGTGGTATTTATTGTGGTACTACTGTAGCCGTGTAGCCGTTTGATTTAAAATGGATGATGATGTATGCGTCCGATGGGAGTTGCTCCCGCTGGACGTCCGAGTGCTAGCAAGCCCCATAAATCTATCTATCTATACTCAAAGTTAAACGCCCTTATCCCTCACAGAGAACCCACTTGACAGAATGACAGGTGAAGAGGAGTACCAAAGTTTTGAGCAAGGATGAAAACAAAGCTTTCTAAAATGGTTCTACGTTTTTGCGGCTTCTTTTTTCACCGTGAAAGAATTTTACCCACCTCGTCCCACCCGTCAATTCTGCGTCGAGATCACTATGCCCCCTCCGCTTGCCATGTTTGGCGCGTACCTGTTCGTCCGCTCGTTAATTTTGCGTCAAGATTTTTGGTCCAAGATTTTTCCTCCGTGTGAGACATCCACCCGTGCACGTTAATCACGGTGATTAGAAAGGAAGCTTATTCACCCATCCAAAGGTGATTTACAAAAGGAATCTTAATTTGGAAAAGGAATCTTAATCACGTGATTTTTTCCTTTTGCTTCAAATCACGTAACGCTGTTTGCTTTACCTCCTGCTTGAGTCACGTATTGGTTTCTTCTGCTTGTATCACATCATGAAGGACGTCTCCTTTTGAGTTATCGTTGCCATGTGCCTCCAAGCCGTATTCGGTGCTAAGGGACTGCCGCCGCTGCACGCCTGCAAAATGTAGACCTCCACATCCAACTTGTCGATCCTACCCATCGCCTCCAAGTCCTTCGGTTCAATTCAGGGTTGCAACACATTTTTTTTACATTTTCTTTCAATTTATATTCTTTCATTTTAAATTTACAAGTTTTTATATAATTTTTTTGCCAATTTAGGTTTATACAATTCTAATATATATTTCCTTATGTCCTAGCACAATGTGCATGAGTGGATATGCTATCACAAAAACAAAGGTAAGTGTATATCACTAGCTTGGTTTATCACAATGCAAATACAAATACAAAGATAAGTGTATCTTGGTGTCACGAACTTAAACCTAAGTAAATATGTCAACCTGCAAAAAGAATCACCTGATTTGGACAACAAATGCGAAAATTTCATGGTGTAGTAGTTTCATATGCACTACATGCAAGACACAAACTGTATTGGTAACTCTGCATACATGGTTTCATCTAGATGAAATCCCTCTTACCTCTCACCTCATTAACTCACTGCCACATCATCAGAAATGCTGACAGGCACCCTAATTAACGTGCGTGAAACCTCTATGAAACTCCCACTAGGATTAGCCAAGGGACAGAGGGAGTACGCTTTTAGAAACAAAATCTACTCATTGTCCCCTACTAATCCTGGATGTGTCTCGTCTGCAGGTTGACTCGTGTCACTACCGAGTGGGCCCATTCCCTACTAGGCCCACACGTCAGAGATATCTAGCCTACATAACTGCCGAATGCGCCTGCCTTGGGTACTGCCATGGGAGGGGCGTAGTTTCTCGAATGCGCACAACGCACTCGGTTCAGAGCGAACAGGAAGGGAAGCCGCCCATTTTTGGTTTCCGCTTTGACCCTTGTGGTTGACATGGGGTCCCACCTATTCATCTCAATCACGTCTCGTCGAGATCCTTCCATTCCAGTTTCCTTCCGCTCTGAACTCCACTCGTACAACTATCCACTCGCACTTTTAGGGGGCGTTTGGTTCTGTTTGCTTATTTTTAGCACCTATCACATCGAATGTTTATATACTAATTAGGAGTATTAAACGTAGACTATTTACAAAACCCATTACATAGATGGAGGCTAAACGGCGAGATGAATCTATTAAGTCTAATTAGTCCATGATTTGACAATGTGCTGCTACAGTAACCATTTGCTAATGATTGATTAATTAGGCTTAATAGATTCTTCTTGCCGTTTAGCCTCCATCTGTGTAATGGATTTTGTAAATAGTCTACGTTTAATACTCCTAATTAGTATCTAAACATTCGATGTGATAAGTGCTAAAAATAAGCAAAGGGAAGCAAACGCCCGCTTAATGGCCGTGTTCGGACTTTTAATAATTAGACCCTTTCGACAAGCTGGTAATACATTGTATTGGACATCGATCATCATTAACGACATTTATGTAGTTCCAACGATCACTACAAGTTCAACAAACCATCCCTCGACATCACCAAGTGAAAGCAAAGGAAACACAATAGCTATGCTAAATTGCAACTACATACAAAGAGATACAGATTCAGATTTCGCTCACGAAGACAGCAATATCGAAGCATATCCTGCAATCCTCATTGCAAAATAGCCTGATTTGGGGCCAGCCCTTAGCCTTGCCGCATGCGCCTCCAGCGCACGGGAAGTCGCCGCGAATCGGTGCTGGCTGTAGGGATACGAGGTAGGCTACACTAGCGCACATCAAAATTTTCTACCGTGTAAACTAGGAAAACTGCCGTATAAGGATCATGGGATTACCACTCGACGCACTGATGCGGAAGATGTAGATTCGCATCGATGCAGCGAAGTCGATCAGCGTAGTCGAACGTAGTCGATCACAATGACGTCCAGCAGCTCCTTAGTAGCTCGTCCATGTGCGCGGCTCGTCGTCGGCTCATCGTGGCTCGTCGGCGGCTCGTCGTGGCTCGTCGTCGGCTCGTCCAAGTGCTGCAAGCGCAACACCTCCAAGGTATCCACACGTGCAGGAAGGAAGCATCGCAAGCCGAACTACTAGGTCCGCGAGATGCAACAGGGCGAGGGCGTGGGAGGCGCGGCAGATGTGTTTTGCCAAAAGGTGTAAACCCTAGGGTGCCCCCACCCCTCTATTTATAGAGGTTCCTAACGGGCCTCTGGGTCCGAGGCTCATTAGTACTTCTAAACCTAATCCAACTCAGATCACATCCAAATTGGGCTTTCAGCCCCTTAAGTGTGTGACCCTATGGGTTCGGATACGTATAGACATGGCCCGAGTACTCCTATTCGGTCCAATAGTCGGTAGCGGCCTCTAGCAAGACGTGCCAACTCCTATACGCACACAAAGATCATATCAGACGAACCATCACAACATTATATACATGCTATTCCCTTTGCCTCATGATATTTGGTCTAGCTTCAAGCCGACCGCTCTTTCTCTATCCTGTGATTCGGAATCCCTTTGTAGGTTAACTCTTAACCATACGTTGCATGGCCATGCATTTTCGAATCCGATCACTCGAGGGGCCCAGAGATATCACTCTCAATCAGAGAGGGGTAAATCCTATCTTGATTGACCATGTCTCACAGCATGCTTCTTGACAAACCTGAAAGCTACCTTTTTAACTACCCTGTCACGGTGTAGCGTTTGATAGCCCCTAAGTAAGTTGATCCACATCTTGAGTACATGTGACAATCTCAAGTCTAAGGACAAATCGTACATGTTGTGTAAAGAGAGAACTACTTCTCGTGTTGGGTCAGTCCTAGCACATGTCTTCACATGTTCCCACATTATTAGTTTAACATCTCCATATCCATGACTTGTGAAACATAGTTATCAACTAATACATGTGCTAGTCTAATATTCATGTGTGTCCTCACATGAACTCCGACTAGGGACAACTTTAGAATAACCATACAAGTAAAGAGTTTCACATACAATTCACATAATTGCAAATCAATTCAAGTAGCCTTTAATGGATATTCAATGAACACAATATACAAATCATGGATACAAATGGAATATCATCATCTCTATGATTGCCTCTAGGGCATACCTCTAACACTGGCAGCAGCGGATCACTACGCTTGCACTAGGTATAGCTCCACACGTAGCTGTAGACCTCCTCGCGGCGTTCCCGACAGCCTAAATTGCCCAGCTTCATTGGGCCGGTAGTCACCCGCGCCGCTGCTCCATCTTCGCCCTCACCCTCCACACGCTGGATGTACATCCTGGCGATGTCATCATCCGCGGCGCTGCCATCGTTCCTGTACAGGAATAGGGCGTAGAGATAAGCAGCGACATTGAGCCCGCTCACAGTGGCGTGGGAGAGCTTGTGGAGGAACGGCTAGAGGGGGTTGCGTTTCCTAAAAAAGTCCTTCATCGCAGTGATGAGGCAGGCCTTCGGGTTCCCCAAAGCAACTAGATGATGGAGCAGGGCGTGCATCCTGCTAGATTGATTTCGCGACATTTTCTCCCAGCACTGGAGAAATGACAGGCGCACCCTGACGGCGCGATCACCGCACGCATGGAGCATGAGCCTGCAGGTAGCTCGTAGTCTGTGGAGGTCCTCCAAGGGGTTGTCCGAAGTCATAGCAAGGTGGCCAACGATGTCAATGACCACCTCGATAGGTAGATCTGACAACGACCGGCAAGGCCTCCTCGCTACCATGGACGCTGCAGAGGTATCTCGCCGATGAAAGGAGATGGAGGGGAGCAGTTGAAGGGGGCGACTAGGGGCAAGAACACCCTTGTTGGAAAAATGAAGAGGTGACTGAGCAGAGCGAGCGCGAGGAGTTATTGACAAACGCCGCAGCTGCCTTGGAAACTGCCGAAAACAAAGCGAAGAGATGCCTCTTTCACATGCGATGGAAAACATCACCGACCGCAGGGCATATAACGCACCACCGATTCTAAGGTATGGCAGGCAACTGTGTGCGGGAACAGTAACCGAGGCCATGAATTTTCAGTTACCGCTATCATCAGAGCGGCTAACATGTGGGTCCCACCTATGATAAAAAATACTAGGCACAAAAAAGCAATAACTTCCCAACATGAACAAGCAAATGCTCCGCATCAATTCAATGACGACCAGTCGGACATCAAATGTTTAGATACCAATAATTAGGATTATTAAACATAGACTGGAGGGATGTTTGGATCCCCGGGATAAACTTTAGCCCCTATCACATAGAATGTTTAGATAGTAATCATGAGTATTAAACATAGACTATTTACTAATTAGTCCCCTCTCATTAACTGGTCGGTAACAACGATACATGGAATCTTATTTTGTGGTGAAGGTGCGAATGAGATTATGGAAACGTGTGGCTCCTTGGTTAAGACATTGAGTGTATATAACTGAGGAAAATTGAAGCTAGAATTTCACAAGGAGATTGGAGAAAAGAAGCAATGGAGGCATCGAGAAACATGGAGAAGAAGATGGAGCAGCTGGCAGCCAAGGCGGAGGCCAGGCCGATCAGGCTGCGTTTGCCAGGCCGATTGGCCCAGCCTCCTTTGGTGGCCGCTGCCGCCCCCATTTGGATGGAGGTGAAGAGGTGCGATCCTCTTCCAAAATCTCAAGCAATAGGCCGTCGCAATGCTCGCAAGTTCATCGTCTACTCAAGTGATGAGGAGGAGACGCCCGAGTACCAGCTGTCGGCGGACTATGGAGTTGATAGCGACTGGGAGGACTACGACGAAGAAGAAGATTCCAACAGGTACTGGGATTGGGCCTTTTTTCAAGAGAAAAGAAAGGAGGAAAATGAACGCCATCAAGGCAAGGGCAAAGAGAAAGTTCTAGAAGACGACGGGCAAGAACCGGAGGAGCATGATATCTGGGAGGACCAATTCTTTCCTTTCCCTCCTCCAACTTGGTTCCCGAATGCGCACTCGGTTCCCGAATGCATGTGCGAAGAGCTGGACCCACTATGAAAAGTACTCTACGCTTTTAGAAACAAAATCTACTCATTGTCCCCTGCCACCAGGCCCACACGTCAGTGATATCTGGCCTACATAACTGCCGGAGGCGTGGACTCCCGCTTCTAGTGTTCGCTTATGGCCCCTTCTTCTGCGCCCCCTTTCAATGAGAAATCTATCTCCCCAAACACGTCACATCGCAATCTCGCACACGCGCCTCGCTCCCTCTGCTCTGCTTCCCTTCCCACCATGGCTGACCGCAAGAAGATGCACAACTCTAATAGGCAGTTGCGTGACAAAGCCACCTTGTGATTCATGAAGAAGGGACTTGGCACCTCCACCAAGGCTCGGCCGAGGTGCTCGATCCCTAAGGAGGTGATGCAGGAAAATTAGATTTAGTATACCATATATTTCATTTCATGATTCAGTGGCATGTTAAACTTAGCGATCTCATGGTAGGCGTGAGTAAGCAGACCGCGCGACCTTGTCCGAGCCCGCCACATCTTCACCGAGTCTACTCCCTTCGAGGAAGAGCGAGACGTCCAATATGACTGGCTAGACATGCCAGCAAGTCTCAAACTAGTATGTGTTCTTTATTTCGAATATGTTCTAACACTATGTGTTGCCATGTTATGATCCTCTTAAAACTGAGCAACACTTTATTTAGTTTTGTGACCCTATTTTCCCTGTAATGAAGGTTGCTGGAGATACCTGCGAGGTCGTTTTCCCAAAGATGTCATGTACAATGATATTCACTCATGGGAGCGATGATGAGCTGAATGATGGACCTGAGCTATCTGGTAGTCAGGTGATGTTCCTACCCTTTAAGTTAACCATCAATGGGTTTCTATTATATGCTGTTTTGGTTTATCTAGTAGTCAGTTTATCTTTTTCACATGCTAAGTAACCCCCTTCTTAAATGTCAGGTGTGAGAGATGGCAGAAGAGCTTCGCGTTGCTATCAAGCGCAAGCTGTAGAAGGGCTATTTCTACATTGTGGAAGGCAAGGACGACTAATGTGGAGGAGGGAGTAGCTTAGTCCTTGTTGATGTAGAAGTATCAGTACTCTTAGTTATAAGAGTTATGTTAGTTGATAATGTCATGGATGCCTCTTCTTTATTTTTGTATCATGAGAGAGGCATTCACCAAGTTTATTTTGGTATAACATGTAGTTGATGTAGAAGTAATGGATGCATGTGCTTTATTTTGGTAACATGAGAGGCATGCACCTACTATATCAAACTCGACCCAGTTCGTATGAATTAAGTAATTTTTATGTATGGGAGCTCTATCTCGTCTGGTTTAGCATTTGATAAAGTTAATCACCAATGTAAGTGTCATCAGAATTATCTTTGTCTGAATGTTTTCCAGAAATCAAATGGACATTAGTTCATGAAGTAAACTTTGCAACTCCAAATTACACAAAGAAAGTATCTTGGTCTTCTCCAGGTATATTGATTGGAGCAACAACTCCATCACCAATGTAGGCGTCATCAGAATCATCTTCGTCTTCTGGTATTTCCGCATGATCCGGTTCAGGCATGGGCACTACCTTTTGAAGTACAGATGCATCACCAGATAACCCTTGCACATCTTGCCTAATCTAGTTTGTCAAAACCTCCTGATGGTCCTCAACATTCATTTGTTCCACTCCTGTGATAACCAATTCCACATTTGTATCACCAACACTGTCCTCTACTTCTAGCATTTTGAGGACACTACACCATTTAGCACCTTTCTTCCCACCTTTCACATAACACACTTGCTCCGCTTGTGTTGCTAGGATGTACGGATCATCGGAGTAGCGAAACCAAGTGGTATAAATATCGATAATCCCAAATTTATCTTTACTGTACCCTCTGGATTTGCTCTTATTTGGTGCAAGAACATCATACCAGTCACACTCGAACAATGTGACTTCATGCTATTTAGCAAAATAAAGGGTGATGATTTTTTTAATCACTCCATACCATTCCATGCCATCATTGCCTTTGACAACAACACCACTATTCTGTGTCGATAGATTTTTCTCTACATCTGATGTCCGGAAGAAAAACCCATTGATGGAACACCTGCTCCTCACAGTAACTATTTGTTCTGGACCATGAGACACAGAGTAAATCATTTCATCTACTTTTCCCTCTGCATGTAGGTTCCTGATCTACACAGAAAATTTTGAAAGATATGTTACGAACATATATATTCAAGTGTGATGAATAAAATTGAACAGAAATGTATATGACTCACTTTACGCTCGAACCAATATAAAAATTGAGCCTTGTGCCTGCTATCAACATTATGCGTGTTGGTTTTCCTCAATTCGTCCATGTGCAAACTGATGAAACAATAAACTTATGTCAGTTAGATATTGAACACAATATAAAAAAATAGGATTACATTAAGCTTACTTTATACATGGAGTGGCCTCATCACAGTTGGATATTATGTAGTACCTCATCCTGCAAAAGTCATCAGGAGAAGGTATCTCCATATTCTGCCTATGATGACTACCTTCTTTCTAGTAAAGTCCATGCTCACAAATACACTTAGACCAGCAGGTGGTTCACTAACAGTGCTCCTTTCTTGTCACTCTGGCCGATTCAGCTTTGTACTAACACCTTCAAAGAACCGGGAATAGAATGTAAGGCACTCCTCTGAGATGTACCCCTCTGCTATTGAACCCTCTAGGTACGCTTTGTTCCTCACATAGCCTTTGAGGGTACGTAGGTACCTCTCAACTGGGTACATCCATCTATAGGAAATAGGGCCCCCGAGTTCTGCCTCCCAAGCAATATGAACAGGTAAGTGCATCATAATATCAAAAAATGCTGGAGGGAATATCATCTCAAGCCTACAAAGGATCTCTGCAATCGATTTGGTAAGTTCTTTCATCTCGGTTTCCTTAAGCTCCTTTGAACATACCGAACTAAAACACCTGCTGAGCTTGATCAATGGGATCACTACTTGCTCAGGCAATATTTGGCGCACCACCAAGTGTAAAAGTTTTTGTAATATAACATGGTAGTCATGACTTTTAAGTCCAGCAACCTTAAAACAATTGACATCAACACATCTCTTTATATTTGAGGCACAAGCATCAGGCATCTTAACACCTTGAAGAAAATTGCACATAATTTCCTTCTGGTCATCACCTAACTTGTACAACGCTGGTGGCAAAGTGTATTTTCCTTTATTGTCGAACGATAGATGTTGATCCAGCCTTATACCAATTCTTTCATATTGAGTTTAGCCTTCTCACCATCCTTACTTTTACCAGCCAAATCAAGAAGAGTCCTTAGCAAGCTCTCACATATATTCTTCTCAATATGCATCACATCAAGATTATGGCGTATAAGCAAAGAATCCCAGTAAGGAAGGTCAAAGAAAATACTCTTCTTCCTCCAGTTGTGCCATCTATTATGTTCATCGCGCTGCTTCCTCTTCCTCGAAGTAGTCACTCCAAAAGTGACTTGCTCGAAAGTCTTGTACTGGTCCACTACTTCTGCACCACTCAGGGGCACTGGAGCCGCCCTCATTTCTACCTTGTTATTGAAGCTCAACTTGTTCCTCCGCCACCTATGGTCCGTAGGCAAGAAACGACGATGGCCCATGTAGCAATGCTTTGAACCGTATTTTAGCCACAAGTAATCAGTATCCTTGTGACAATAAGGACAAGCAAACTTGCCTTTTGTGCTCCAACCAGACAACATTGCATATGTAGGAAAATCATTAATTGTCCAAAGTAGCATTGCACGTAGAGTAAAATTTTCCTTTTTTTCCGCATCCCAAGTATCAACTCCATTGTCCCATAGCTCTTGCTCATCGATCAGAGGCTGCAAATATACATCAATGTTAATTCCAGGAGATTTAGGCCCAGGAATTAGCATCGACATCATCCAATAGGATTGTTTGAAGCACAACCAAGGAGGCAGGTTATAAGGAATCACGATCATTGTCCATGTGGTGTAAGTCACATTCAACATCCCAAATGGATTGAAGCCATCCGATGCAAGTCCCAGCCTAACATTATGTGGATCACTTGCAAAGGCAGTATACTTGGCATCTACGTGCCTCCATACCTTTGAGTTAGTTGGGTGCCGCACTTTACCATCTTCAACCAATTCTTCCTTGTGACAACGCATATGCGCCGATGTGGTCTCGTTCATATATAATCTCTGCAGTCGAGGAATAAGTGGAAAATACCTCAGTATCTTATGAGGTAAGAGCTTCTTATTTACTCCACCAGTGCCATCAACACCACACTCTAAATATGTATCTTTCCACCTACTCTCCCCACATTTTGGACATGCATTCAGCTTCTCGTACTCTTCTCCATGGAATAACACAGTCATTAACATAAGCATGAATCTTTTGGTAGTCCGATCCAAGGTCTCGAACTACCTTTCGAACTTTGTCCAGGGTATCTGGGACACAATGGTCCTTGGGGAGCACATGGCAGAATGATAATAGTACTTGCTCTAGAGCATTGTTGCTAATATCGAACATGCACTTAATCTGATATAGCCTCACAATAAAAGATATTTGGGTAGCCTCCTCGCAACCTGGGTACAGTTCTTTCCTAGATTCTTCCATTAACTTGAAAATTTTTCTTGCTGACTCATTTGGCTCCTGATCACCTCTAATTTCACCATGTATGGCACCACTAATTAGCGATGAAAACAATTTAGTGGATGACACGCCATCATCATGATCACCTTCTTCACCTTCACAAACGTCCCGATCATCATCGTTCATAACAACACGTTTAGCAGATCTACCAGTATGATGCTGTTTTATGTAATGCGGATCAAACCCTCTGGTATTCAAGTGCAACTCAACAACTTCTTTATTTTGATATGCCATGCAACGACATCGTCTACATGGACAGGGCGCAGTCTGTCCTGGTAAGGGGCCAGCATCAAAGGTACCTTCAATGAATTTAGCAACTCTATTTTGCCACGCAGCATCTGTATGTGACAATTCCATCCAACTACGATCCTCATGTTCATATGCCATATTGCAAAAAACCCAACTAATATTTTAAGCACAGGCTTGTAGTATACTACTATACAAATCCTGAATAACCTGCAAAAAATATAGGTTCCTCCATCGGTATTATTACTATCAAATAGTATTATAAAAACTAAATGAATATATGTACTAATAATTGAATAACTCAAGTTTTTCAGCATGCACATTAATTAATTAATGAATTAATTGCGATAGGTCTGGATCGATTTTATACCTTGCATTGAGAGGATGGAATCGGACAACGCCCGTGTCATCCCACGCGTCGAGAGATCATAGAGGACTAACAAGGGGACCCTTCAATTCCTTGGCACTCGGCAACTCGTGAGCTAGCTAGGGATTGGAAGACGACATATGGCAAGCGGCGACCGCGCGACGAAGGGGAGGAGTCGTGCGAAGAAGGAGAGGAGGCAACGATAACGTAGAGGACTAACAAGGGGACTCTTCCTTGGCACTTGGCAACTCACGTGTTAGGGAAGTCGATGGCAGGCAGCGGTCGCGCGGCAGCATCATGCGAGGATAAGCGGAGGAGACGAGTCATGCGAAGAAGGAGGGAAGGCGACGCTAGGACGACATAGACCAGGATTAGGCCTCTCAGCTCGTGAAAGAAAGGCCTGCCATATGTGTGGGCCAAAATAAAGGCCCACCAACATAACCAAGTTGGCGGCACCCACAAACTCATCTATTGCAACCATGCGTTCCCCTATATTGCAACGACTATATATTATTGCAATAGCACCACTTGTATAGCAACGGTTTCAGTATTTGTTGCTATAACCAATATTTCTTTTGCAACAATACCATTTTCGTTGCTATATCTAATACTAGTTGCAACGATTCATATTAGTGTTGCAATATCTAAGACTCATTTGCAACATTGTATATTTTTGTTGCAATAACCAAGATATCTTTTGCAACCACACCATTTTCGTTGTAATAACCAAGATATCTTTTGCAGCAACACCGAGTTCGTTGCTATATCTAAGACTCTTTTGCAACGCACGATAGTACTTATCGCAACGTGTTATAATCGTTGCAATATGGACAACTAATTGCCACCACTATAAAATAGTGTGGCAATACATCGCCACAATTACAGCCAACAAATATTCGTTGCGATATAGCGTACCTATTGCAATGACTAAGTTGTTGTCGCAACACTACACAAATGGTGGCAATATGACACCCCTATTGCAACCAAAACGGACTATTGTCGTAATAACCCCTATGTATTGCAACAAAAGTCGCCTATTGCAAAAAAAAATTAGTTGCATTAGTCACAAAACCTAGTAGTGTTGTGTGGCCTGTTGAGCCACAATATAGACATCATCTCCTGGTAAGACGGATGATTGTCCAATTTCGACTAGCCCAAGATTAGGGGTCCGTCTCACTACTGATGGATCAAACCAATGGCATTTGAATATGACTAGATTAAGAGGTTTGCAACCATGAAACATGAGTTTGTATATTTCTTCAATTCTTTCGTAATACTCGACCCCATCAAAGCCTGGCATAAAAACTCTAATATTTGTGGTTCTTCGATTGGGCCGACTCTGCTCATGGCTTGTTGTGTAAAAGCGATATCCATTCGCGTCATAACCAGTAAATAACCTGACCCTATAGGCACAGCCATCGGCAACCTATCTCAACTCGGCACTCATAGATGCATTGGTTTGGCCCTGCAAGTTCAAGCAGGGTGGTTTGTTATATTATTCGCATGTACGAGCAACTTGTAATGTCAAAATAAGTACGAGCTAAATTGGATTGTACCTTCTGTTTGAACCAAGAAATGAAATCAGGCATTCCATTTCCCGCACCTTCTCTAAGAAGGGTCTCAGCTTCCTGCGGGGTAGGTTTCCTTGACTCACGCCAGAATTGACGATGAAATTCCTGTACCAATGAGAAACATGGGAGTTGGACACAGAATAGTGACTACTTGAGAACAAGTTTGTTGAGAACTTACAGCATGTACGGCTCCACTTCGGATAGGTTGGTCAACACATACAACATGATAGTGTGCCACTCTTCATGTTTCAAGGTCTTGTGGGTCGCACCATTTGCACTTCCGAGTTGCCCTCGGAAAATGCTAAGGCTCGATTCATCTTCACCAGCATTGTAATGAGGGGGTGGATTATGCACACTAGGAAGGTTGTCAGCATAGTATTTTGTTGTGAAGTTTGACACCTCCTCCAAAATGTATGCCTCTGCAATGGATGCTTCAAGTTTGCATTTATTTTTACATTTAGTTCAAAGAACCTTTTGACACCTCTCTATTGAATAGCACCAACGGCCCTACACAGGTCCTCCCCATTCGTGCTTCATATGGGAGGTGCAGAATCATATGCTGCATTGGATTGAAGAAGCCGGGTGGACAGATCTTCTCCAACTTACAGAGCAACATAGGTGTCATTCTTTCCATTTCTACAACCACGGTATGAGATAACTCCTTAACACAAAGCTGGCGGAAGAAATTGCTCAACTCTGCTAGCACCTACCAAACATGCTCAAGGACATAGCCTCGAACCATCACCGAAAGTAGGCGCTGAAGCCATATGTGGTAATTATGACTCTTGAGCCTGTTGATGTGCATAGTAGCTAAGTTCACTCCCCTCTTCAGATTCATTGCATACCCATCAGGGAACATTAACGTTTGGAACCATTCTAGTACCTTCCTCCTTTGGGTCCTTGTTAGGATGAAATCGGCCTTAGGCTTTCTCCAGGACTTGCCGGCTCTGGGAGGCACCATGTCTAGCTTTGGTCTGTCACATAACCTCGCTTGATCCACTCTAGCCTTAACGTTATCCTTTGTCTTATCAGGAATGTCCATGATTGTACTAAAAATTGCCTTGGCGATATTCTTTTCATTGTGCATTACATCAATGTTATGTGGAAGAAGAAGGTCATCAAAATAGGGGAGGTTCCACAAGCACAACTTCTGAGTCCAGGCATGTTGCTCGCCATATCCCAAAAAACCACCTTCTTGTTTATTGACCTCGAGAGCGTCTAACTGAGCATGAACCGCGGCTCCTGTCATCATCTGCGGTGTAGGGTCTTTAACTATGACATCTTTTGTAAAGTTCTTGATGTCTCGTCTGAATGGATGGTCAGGGGGGAGGAATTGTCGACGTTAGTCGAATGAAGAATACTTGCCACCCTTCGTCAACCAAATGAACTTCAGAGAAGCCTTGCATACTGGGCATAGGAACCTCCCGTGAACACACCAGCAGCAGAATATCCCATATGCCGGCAAGTCATGTAGGGAGTACTGGTACCAAACATGCATTTTGAAGTTTGTCTTTGTAGCTCGGTCGTATGTGCATACCCCTTTCTCCCAAGCACAGACCAAATCATCAATCAGAGGCTCCATGTACACACTCATATTATTCCCCGAGTGTTCTGGAATTATCAACGACAAGAATATGTTCTGTCGTTGAAAGAGAACACCAGGGGGGAGATTGCGGGGGATAACGAACATGAGCCAACAGGTGTACATGGCAACTGCCATTCCATAAGGATTGAACCCATCTGTTGCCAGCACAACACATACATTACAAGCCTCTAGAGCTTTCTCACCATGAATCACATCAAACCTTGTCCAAGCTTCACCATCGGATGGATGTACCAGGTTCTCAGGATTGTATCGACGTCCATTTTTGTGCCATGTCATCTGTTTCACGGATTCCTCAGTCATGTAAAGCCATTGGATCCTCGGTATGAAAGGAAGTTACCGTAGGATCTTCGCGGGGATTGCGAGCTGCCTCTTCTGACCATCACCAGAGTCTACCTCCAGGAACCTAGACGATTCGCACTTCACATAGTACTTTGCTTTCGCATGTTCTTACCTAAATAAGATGCATCCCTTCGGACAAGCATGTATCTACTCGTATGGCATCTTAAGTGCACGAAGGAGTTTATGTGCCTCATACATTCTCTTTGGCAAGATGTGACCATCCGGGAGCAGGCTGCCAAAAACTGTCAGCATAACATCGAAGGTGTTTTGACTCAAGCTAAACTAAGACTTCACGACCATTAGGCGTGCAATGGCATCCAATTGAGAAACCTTGGTATACCCATGAAGGGGTTGCTGTGCAGGCACAAACAACATGTTGTAATACGCCTTTGCGGTAGCCTCTGGCTCCTCCTCCCTACGTCCTTCATCGAAGTGTGCTTCATCATAATCATTTAACATGTCTTCTACCCTGGCATCATCATCATATTCCTCGATGCGTTGTCTCACGACCTCGTCTCTCCCACGATCAGCTTCACCATGGTAGATCCACCTGGTATAGTCTACTGTAAATCCATTCTTGCAAAGATGTTTACCCATGACCACCTTGGTTTGCCGACGCATGTTTGCACATTTGCTGCAGGGACACCAAGTGACACTAGCTCCTTTAACCCTTGTAAATGCCCATTCCAAGAAAGCATCGGTCTTGTCAATCCATTCATCAGTCAATGAAGTCTGACTTGAGCGGCCCGTGTACATCCACTCACGATCATCCATCCTCTATCATATCAGGGAGTAATATAAAAAATCACGTTGCATCTACACGTTCCTATATTGTCTAATAGGTGAAGATAGGTCCTAATCCCACCCAAAGATGTGTAGATGGAGTTAGTTTCCATGCTCTACTCCTGTCCGAGATAGAATTTTGACAGCACCTCCCCGCTGTTCTCCAAATACACGTGAGATTGTGTATTCGGAGAACAACAAGGAGATGCTACCGAAACTCTATCTCGGATTAGAGTAGAGCAAGGAAACTAACCCCATCTACACATCCTCAGGCTGTCCAAAAAATATGGACAATTCAAAACAGATATGGCTATAGATATGCAAAGATCTGCATATTTCTAACTGTATCTCTTTCGAACGGGAGACGCCTAGCTAGGTTACGTGATTTACGAACATGATATGGAAAGAGAGGTCTTTTATGCCTCACCTTACTGTCCTGCAAAGTGACGAGTCGAGGACGGTGCAATAGCCTCTTCTGCAAGAAAAGGAACATAATAGTGTCAAATCTAAATTTCGGCAGCACCTCCCCTGCACGGGGAGGTTTCCAAAACCTGCAACAAATAAAATGGTACGATGGCCGGCAACCACATCCACACCAAACAAACGGCATGATGGCCGACAACCACATACACATCTTATACCTTGCAAAAATACGACAAGTCGAAGGTGTGGGGCGGCGGGAGGGCAAGGTGGAACCAGGCGGTAGGGTGGGCCAGGGAGCGGCGGCAAAAGCCTGCAAGTTGAGACACGCATATAGTCAGTGTTTTAACAAGTTGCACCAAGGTTCAAGAGAGATCCTGCTGGCTCAGTTCTTATGCAGTATGCGGTCGGAAAGGGATGTCCAAAGAAAAAAGGTTAGCTATTTCCTCAAATTTTATCAAGCATCAAATTATTCCTTTGTCTTACTTTGTTTAGTGTGCTGACGATGCATATTGCAGTTTCTTGAAAAAAAATATATGAATGTCCTAGAATGTACTTTCCTGAAAGATAACAACAGTTCTAGATTCTATAGCTCTTACAGCTGAATGTGCACCTGAGTTGTTCATATGGAGTGTTATGCAAATTTATTTTCATGTTTAATCTATCACGGGGCACTCAGCTACACTTTTTTCGTTGAAGTATATTCTCTCACCAAATTGTTCAAATGATAGTTCTAGTTCTAGATTCTATAACTAATAAAACATATGATTCTATAATAGTTATAGTTCTAGACTCTATAACTAATAAAACATATGATTCTAAATTGTACAAATGATAGTTCTAATTTCTAAACATCGTTTATATGATTCTAAATTGTTCAAATGATAGTTCTAATTTCTAAACATCGTTTTCTAATTATTGTTGTTCATGGCAGTGTATATGAACTGAAAAATCTTACGGGGGGCGGAGGGATACCGCGGGGAGCCGGAGGCTGGGGGCGGGCCTCACTGGGGGGCGGGGCAGCGGCGGCGTTGAGTGGGCGGCGGCGGTGCGGCGTGCGGTGCGGCGTGCGGGCGTGTGTGTGTGAAGGGTGTTTTGTGTGTGTGAGGGTGAGGGGTGCGGGCGGGGGGAGGGGGGGATATGAAAGGGTATGCCGAGTGCCAAGATTGGGGGCACTCGGCAAAGTATAGATATGCTGAGTGCTAGGGCACTCGGCATTATTTTTTTATTTTCATAACGGCCCGATGCTGCACAGTGGGACTGGGTCGATGAAGTTGCCGAGTGTTCCCTATATGATACTCGGCAACTATTCTTTTTGTCGAGTGTCAGGTAGAAAACACTTGGCCAAAAAAATTTATATTTCATGCCCCAACCTCCTACTTGTTCATAGCGTGTTTTACTAAATCTTTTACAATGTACTTTGATAATACATTGTAAAATTCACTCAACAATGCATATTTGATTTTTCTACGAATATTATTCCATTATTTCATGCAATTATAGCTCCAATTCAATTTATATAAATTAAAATTATATAATTGCAGTTAATAAATTTAAATTATCAAACATATCCAAAAAATTTCCAAAATTTGACATGAACGAATCTATGTTGTCTATTGCCTATACAAAAAGTTTTGAAGTCAAACCAAAATTCAACCGTCATTTTGACTCCAAATCTTACAAGAACCTTCGCAACTCTTTGATTCTTCTTCGGAGATGCTTCGATTTATAAGCATTGTACATGACAAATTGTGCAAAACCTTCTCTTTTTTTACCACATCCTTCATCTATGATATCAGGAGATCTTGACAAATCTCGTGATTTTCAGACTTCGTTTGCTTGTTTTAGAATTTAAAAACCATTCGACCACATGTTCGTGATCGTGTTCCCTGAACAAAATGTGCGAAATTTCTTTTCATTTCCCGGGTAAGACCCCAAAATGGACTCAATAACATGAATATTATTTTTCCACTCAATTTATTCCATCATTTGAATCACTTGCAGTTCAAATTTGACTTAAACCAAAAAATTTCTCTAAATGCAATAAATTAATTAAATATAGCAAACACATCGAGAAATATACCAAACCTTAACATGTAGTACCACATGTTGTATGTAGAGAGTAGAAAAAATTTGGAGGGCAAGAGAGGGAAAAAATTATTATTTTGCCGAGTGCCAATAAAAAACACTCAGCAAAGCTATTGCTTTGCCGAGTGCCTGTGCAGAACACTCGGCAAACCTTATCTTTGCCGAGTGTCCGAGACACTCGGCAAAGTTCTAACGGCAGGGTAGCCCACCCGACGGCCATCGCACGCCCGGCGCACGCGCCTGTACTTTGCCGAGTGTCCGTGTTTGCCGAGTGTTTCTTTATAGCTTGCCGAGTGTTTTTTTAAGCACTCGGCAAAGTGGGATTTTGCCGAGTGCTATTTGTTTGCTGAGTGTTTCATTCAAAACAATCGGTAAATAGGAACTTTGCAGAGTGCCCAATAGAATGCACTCGGCAAACCCTCAGGCACTCGGCAATTCTCCTGTTTCCGGTAGCGATGTACATGTATACTTTTCAATCCCCTCTATGGGCGCGTGGCGCGCTGCACGTGTGGACGCTTTCCGCGCGAGGGTATCCAGCAGCCAAGCGTGACTTGAGCTATTTGCCACGTAGTTGGCGCGTCCTTTTTTCAGTGTCGGCACATTTCGTATCTAGATACTTTAGCTATTGTCTTGACCAGTCCGTACTTGTGCCGGTGGGTTTTTCTCCGGGTTTTTTCTTCCTTCTTGGTGGACTCTATGGAAGGCGACAGGTCTGCAACGAGCTGACCGGGACGAGTAGCGTTTTCTGTGCTGACCGCATTTCGATCCGGTCGTCATGGCGCTCTTGGAGTAGCTTTTTGGTGTGCTGACCGCCTTTCCGGTCGCGCCGATTTTATCCCGGTCGCAGGACCGGCCTGGCGCGGGGCGGGGCGCGGGGCGGCGGCCGCCCTGGCCGGCTGGCCCCCCGAATCGCAGTGGGCCACCCCAGGTCACAGCCTGGACCCCTGGTTAGGATTAGGATCGGAAGAATAGGCAACGTAGACCTGGTTAGGATGCGAGGTGTAGCAAAATCACATCGGATGTTTGAATGCTAATTAGGAGGATAAAATATGAGCTTATTATAAAACTAATTGCACAGATGGAGTCTAATTTGCTGGACGAATCTATTAAAGCTAATTAATCCATCATTAGCAAATAGTTACTGTAGCACCATATTGTCAAATCATGGACTAAATAGGCTTAATAGATTCCTCTCGCAAATTAGACTCCATCTGTGCAATTAGTTTTGTAATTACCTTATATTTAATACTCATAATTAGTATCTAAACATCTGATGTGATGGGTGTTAAACTTTAACACCTGGAGCCAAACAGGCCCTAGGACGAACGAATGCAGCGCAAATAGAAACTCCAACTCGTACATGTGCGTCGCGAAACTCGTACGCGTGCATGGGTGCGTCGTCCAGGGGGCCACCGCCGAAAGTCCGAAACTCATACGCGTGCATGAGTGCGTCGTCCAAGGGGCTGCCGCCGAAACTCAACTCGTATGCCGCCGCCAAAACTCGACTCGTACGGCGCCGCCAAAACTCGAGTTCTCATGCGCGTCATCAATCAATAAGTAGTTGCCCTTCTCCGGCCCGGGAAAAGCAGCGAACTCGTTAAACTAGGTCCAGGGCGCCGCCGCCAAAACTCGAACGCGACGCGTCGTGCCGTCGTCCAGGGGACCGCTGTCAAAACTCATACGCCGTCATCTAAGGATCTGCGCGGCCATCCAAGATTCTAGGTATGGTACTCGTCGTTGTATACGTGTGCGCACACAACTCGGCTTTCCTAACTAATTTGTGGCGTGTGTGTATGCAGTTGACCAATCCGCGTGTTGCTTGCGGACCTTGCGGTTGGTGCCAATTCAATTCTGTGATCAGGTGATTCGATTGCCAATTCCCCAATTCTCCGTACCGTTAATTATTAATTACCCTAATGTCTGAATTGCTTACTGACTCTTATTTACTGTGCATGTGACTGTCGCATCGGCTGAAAGAAGCTTCTCAAAGTTGAAGTTATTGAGGAACAATGACTCAGGAGAGGTTAAATGGTTTGGCAATATTATGCATCGAGAATAAATTGTTGGATGAGATTGACATCAACCCTATCATAAGTGACTTTGCATCGAGAAATATTAGAAGAAACTTTTAAAGTAATATGTATAAATAAGTTGATATGAATATTACTTTTAGATACATTTAAATATTAATTGGTAACATTTTATATATATTTGTATAATGTTTATATCAATGGATCCAAGTTTTACTTTCGCACCCTCCCAAATCTTGGGACCGGCCCTGCCCGGTCGTTGGGACGGGTCGCATCATCACCTGGCGACCGTGGCCGTGGCGGTCGTTTGGCACAACCCCGCCCTGTGCGTCTTGCTGCATTGCATGCCTCGCCCGGCCTCGTCCAGAGAAGATGCATTGCATGCCCCATCGTCCTCCTCCTCGCTTTCTTTGAAAAAATCACGAGTATATATACTCACAGCAGTGCAAAGGTCGCGCACATCCTGAGACTGTATTACCGCTCATACACCAGCCTCGCTCGTTTACCGCTCGGCATTCATGGACGCCGCCAGGGAAGCGCTGCAGGGTGGTCTGGAATTGCGGGTGACGGTGCCGGAGGGCGCGTCGGTGACGGTGGAACACGAGGCAGCCGGCGGCGCGGCGGCGAGGGCGTGGGCGTGGCTGCTCGCCTGCGTGGCCGCGGCGTGGGGCAGGGTGGCGGGGTTCGCGAGGGAGGTGTGGAGGATCGGGGCGGATGATCCCCGGAAGGTGGTGCACGGCCTCAAGGTCGGCCTCTCGCTCGCGCTCGTGTCCATCTTCTACTACACCAGGCCCCTCTATGACGGCGTCGGTGGGGCTGCCACGTGGGCCATCATGACCGTCGTCGCCGTCTTCGAGTACACTGTGGGTGAGTACGCGTAACTTTTTCAGATCGAGATGATTCAGAGTTACAGCCTTTGCAGAGCTTTGCAGAGGTGCAGTGGTACTGCTAGCGATGAGAAATTTTCTATCCGTTTGCAGTGGTACTAGCGAGAAATTTTCTATCCGTTGCAGCCATGAAACAAAATATCTGCAACATCGAAAATCTATAATTGCAACATTAAAAAAATATGTGAAAAAATGACTACGTCGTTCGATCCGCCGCAACATGAACACTATGTTTCATGCAATATTTATTGTGAAACAGGCGGAAATAATTAATAGTTTATTTAACTATCGAAACCGGACGGCCGTACTATCTTTAAAAAAAAAGATGCTGACTATCTTTATCACATGAGCAGGTGGCAGCGTGCAGAAGAGTTTCAACAGAGCCGTGGCGACGGCGAGCGCGCGTTCTCGCGCTAGGCGTGCACTGGGTGGCGGACAAAACCGGCGAGTTCGAGCCGTACATCCTCACCGGCTCCCTCTTCCTGCTGGGTACGTACAATCGCGCACTTTGTTTAATTAGTCCCTGTCGAAACCGACAAGCCATGCATGCATGAACTGAACTGAACATGCAGCTGCGGCGGCCACCTTCTCGCGGTTCATACCGACGGTGAAGGCCCAGTTCGACTACGGCGTCACCATCTTCATCCTGACGTACAACCTGGTGGCCGTGTCCGGGTACCGGGTCGAGTCGGTCGACGAGCTGGCGGCGCTGGTGCAGCAGCGGATCTCCACCATCGCCATCGGCATCCTCACGTGCCTCGCCGTCGCCATCTTCGTCTGCCCCGTGTGGGCCGGCCAGGAGCTGCACCTCCTCACCACGCGCAACATGGACAAGCTCGCCGCCGCCCTGCAGGGCTGCGTCGAGCACTACTTCGCCGAGGGCCCCGCCGCGCAGCCGCAGGCCAGGTCCGACTGCGATCGGTGCGTGCTCAACTCCATGGCTTACGAGGACGAGCAGGTGAACCTTGCGCTGTGGGAGCCGGCTCACGGCCGGTTCGGCTTCTGCCACTCCTACGACCAGTACGGCAAGGTCGGCGCCGCCATGCGGGCCTGCGCGTGCTGCGTGGAGGCCCTGAGCAGCTGCGCGTCCGCCGAGACGCAGGCGCCCGAGCACGTGAAGCGGCTCCTCCGCGACGCGTGCACCAGGGCCGGCGCGCGGTGCGCGCAGGTGCTCAGGGAGGCGTCGCGCTCCGTCGCCACGATGACGGCGTCCTCGCGGGCGCTGGACGTTGCCGTCGCGGACATGAACACGGCGGTGCACGAGCTGCAGGGCGACATGCGGTCCCTCCCGTCGATGCTGGCCGAGACGTCGCTGGTGATGGACACGATGCCTGTCTTCACCGTGGGTTCTCTAATGGTGGAGATAGTAGTGAGGGTGCAGGGCATCGTAGACGTCGTCAACAAGCTGGCGGCGTGTTTTTGAGGAAACAGAAGGAGGAGTTCCCGGTTGATTGTATATTTATATAAAAATCAGAATTACAAAAATGAAATGTCCCGATTAGGAAAAAAAAGGAAACAAAGAAAATTAAGAAGATTACAAGGTATGTTCTAGGCAGACATAGGTTGTTTCCAAGTATCTTTTACTCGGTGTAAGACCACATTAAAGGTGTGTTTGAAACGTATTTTGGTTCCTTGATATGATGGATGAATTGCCTTGAAAATCCAATCATTACGGGCCATCCAAATGCACCAACTCATGATAACAATGACTTCCATGAAGAATGCACCTTGTAACTGGTCCTTGAAGCTAGTGAGTATTTCATAAGGCTCCTGCTGCAAATCCATGAACAGACCTAGATTGATCCAGCACTCTTGCGGAAAAGGGTATGAGATGAAATAGAGTTTCCTCCTTGTCATGATGGCACGACACACACGAATAAGATGGGAGAATCATGTGTTTCCTTTTAAGAATATTCCTTGTACTAAGCCTATCTTTTAACACTAGCCAAAAGAAAACTTTGTGTTTATTTTGGCATTTTGATTTCCATAGCCAATTGAATACCTTGTGAACCTGTCTGTGTCCACTCAAATGACGATAAGTCTTGGAAGATGAGAAGAAACCATTGCCCCACATATCAGTCCAAATATCCGCTTCATCCAAGAGGTTAATTGCTTCAAGTTCGGTTGCTAATAGAAGTAATTGGCTAAAAGCTTGTTGTGGTAGAGGTAGGTGAAAAAGCTGTGGCAAGTCATGAGTTTCATATGCCTTCTGCAGGGAGATATCTTTCTTTTTAGCATAAGAAAAGAGATGTGGATATGCTTGCGATAAAACCTGATCATGCACATGTCCTGTCAGAGAAAACAAGTGCTACCATCTTTAATTATAACCAACGCTAAACCTTTAAATTTGTCTAGTAGCTTACACTACTAGATTTTAGGGCTATTGCCACGCCATCATCCAATCAACTCAAATTTCATTGCAACAGGTAGGGATTATTACAACGATTTTGAGTTTTCATTGCAACCGGTAGACGTTATTGCCACCATTTGAAAATCCATTGCAATAGGTAGGTGATATTGCCATGTGTGTTTTTCGTTGCAATAATTAATTTTTTTCATTGCAATATCGACGGGTTATTGCCACGAAATACGCAATGTTGCAAGGCTTTGACATTTTTGCAACGAATTTGTCACGTTGCCATATAGCCCAAGGCAACAACGGAAAATCTGTTGCAATAGGTCGGTGTTGTCACAACGAGTTGAAAATGGTTGCGAGTTGCTGAACAAATTGCCACGGTTTTTTTGCGTTGTTATAAAGTTTTTTTGCGTTGCAGTATGTAAGGGTTATTGCCACGAAATACGTAATGTTGCAAGTAGGAAGCAATATTGCAACGAATTTGTTACGTTGCCACATAGCCCATGGCAACAACAAGAAATTTGTTGCAATAGATAGGTGTTGTCGCCATGAGTTGAAAAATGGTTGCGAGTTTTACTTAATGGAAAAATTAAAAGATGCGCAATGAGGGAATCGAACCAGGGTCTCCAGAGTTTGGACTCGAGCACCTCAACACCACGCTACGCAATAGTTGGGTGATGGATAGGAGCCGAACTAAAAGAAATAAATTCTATGTTAGTTACATAAATAATTTCTATGAAAATTCCTTGCAATAGGTAAGCAATGTTGCAAGGCTTTGACAGTTATTCCAGTAATCTCATTCAATCAGTAATTTAATACTGTAAATGTATTTGTCAGTTAGACCAACAGATTGATCAAAGGTAACATGATAGATGGGGATCATAGCAAACACATTGATAAAAATGAGGCTTATCAAGCAACGTTTTTCCACCATGCACACAGGCAGTCCAAAAGAACACGACGGATGGGGATCATAGCACTAGAGGTTATGTTACAGACGAAACTAAACACTTTCTGAACCAAGACCTACTTATTGTCTACCTTCTTCTTGCCAAGCCTCTTAACTGCTGCAACTAATGTTTTTGCCTTCTCTTTAGTTATGTCAAGCTTCTTGGCAAGGTCATGGCGCTCCCGCACCACTTTGTTGTACTTTTGGTTTGCATGATTCGCATACTTCTTGAAAGCAGATTTCAACTCATCGAAATCAGTCTGCAATACATCAAACAGTTAAATAAAATCAGTATGCAATACATTCTGACATTCAATGTTCAGATTCTTTTAATGTTCAATGATTAATGTTTCAGGGGTTTATGCATGACTGACATTCTGACATAGATACATAGATAAAAACATAGACATTCCCTATTCACATTCTTGTCATGTTCAATGATCAATGTTGAATCAGTCTCCCAAATATTGCCTAAATGTTGCCTAAATGTTCAATGGTTCAGGAGTCAACGTGCAACACATAGCTACATAGATAAATGTTCAATGGTTCAATGACTATCTTAACCATCTTTGAATTGTAGTACAAATGAGCATTACATAGATAAAAACATAGAAGAAAGTAAGAACATTATGATTTCATCGATGCACTAGTCGCACATGTGGTCAATATCGTCATCTGTCTCTGTGTCAGACTCAGTTTCAGAGTTCAGGCCGATGATAGCTACATCGGAATCGTAGTCAGAGTCGGTAGTTATCTTCACCTAAAAAGATTTCCCCAGGGAAACCCCCTCAAAAACGACCACGTGGTAGGCCGCCTGTTGATGCCACTATGCAATTGTTGACAACGTGAGGAAGAAGCCTCACCACGGTGGCCCCAACTTCCCGCTGTGTGGGCCTTCGACGGCATCTCCAACTTTATGACCTTGTTCCCCCGGGCAAAACGACCCCTAGCATCATGATGGTACTCCTTCATTGACTCGGGCGGTGTGGATGGGGAGTGGCGGGGACTTGGGAGGGGACCGGATCTAGGGGGAGGTGGGCGGATCTTGGCGGAGGATGACAGGAGGAGGATGGAGAGGAGGTCTGGGCTCGATGAGAGGAGGCAAACTGGACGAGGACGGGAGGGGAGGCGTCGGAGGAAAAAACGGTTGGGATGGGCTTTAGTTTTTTCGTGGCGCTAGGCTTTGCATTATCTTATGACCCTGGTCGTTGCGTTCATGCCTGTTGTTTGGCATCGCTACCCTTGTTGTTGCCCTATGGTAATTACAGGGTGGCGATGGAAGCAGGGTCTGGTTGCGGCGGTAGTAGGGCGGCAGCGGCCGGACGTTGGACGACGTGGAGGTAATTATATATAGATGGAGAAAGCAGTGACTTATTAGCGTACTGATATGAGCAACTAACTGTATATGTAGGAGATTAATGTTGCATAATGATGATCGGAGTTGGATGCGGCTGCCACAAGTATCAGATCAGCGGCAAAAAGGATTGAAGAAATTTATGGAGACTAGATTTGCAGGCACTTGTAAAGGAGATACGGCATCATGTCCATGTTCAAGATGCCGTTCCATGTCATACAGAACAGTTGAGGAAATTAGAAATCATTTGCTTTTTAGGGGATTTTCTAAATGTTTCATCCAAGCGGAAGGAGAAGAAAAAGATTCATATGCAAGCATCACTGAAGGAGTTGACAATGATGGTGAATTAGGGGCCGGTCCGTCTATGAATGATTTGGTTTCCTCACTAATCAGTGGTGCAATATATGGAGAAATCCGAACTGAAGAGCCAAATGAAAGTGCTAAGAAATTCTTTAAGTTATTAACTGAGGCACAGAAGGAACTATATCCAGGTTGCAAGGAGGCTACTAAGGTCTCATTCATTGTCAGGCTATTTCAGATTAAGTGCATATTTGGTCTTAGTAACAGTGCTCTGGAGGCTGTGCTTCAGCTATTCTCGCTTGTGCTCCCTGAAGGTCATTGTGTTCTAGATAGTTTGGATAAAGTGCAAAGGGTAGTTCATGATCTTGGGCTGGACTACGAAAAGATACATGCATGTATCAATGATCGTGTTTTATTTAGAAAGCAATATGCTGACTTGGATAAATGTCCAACATGTGGAGAGACTAGATGGAAAGCTGTTGGTTCAAGTGAGAAGGAGGCAGCTAGTGGTGATGTTGCACCTAAGAAGCGTGTTCCACAGAAAATCCTAAGGTATTTTCCAGTGACCCCTCATCTGCAAAGGTTATACATGAGAGCGACCACATCTGAATATATGCGTTGGCATAAGGAGGGACTTGTTCAAGATGGAAAAATGCGGTACCTTGCTAACTCCATGGCATGGAAACACGTGGATGAAATTTATAAGGAATTTGCTTTGGACCCTCGTAATGTTAAGATGGGTCTTGCATCTGATGGTTTCAATCCATTTGGGATGTTGAACGTGACATACACTACATGGCCTGTGATCCTAATCCCTTACAATTTGCCTCCTTGGTTGTGTTTGAAACAACCGTTCTAGATGATATCAATGTTGATACCGGGACCAAAATCTTTAGAAAATAACATTGATGTGTATTTGCTGCCCCTTATTGATGAGCTCAAAGATCTTTGGCTCAACAGTGTTTAGACATGGGATGCAAAGGTAAAGAAGAATTTCACTCTGCGTGCTGTTCTACTTTGGACAATTAATGACTTCCCAGCATACGGCATGCTATCTGGTTGGAGCACAAAAGGCAAGTTTGCATGTCCATATTGCCACAAGGATACTGACTATTTATGGCTGAAATTTGGTTCAAAGCATTGCTACATGGGTCATCGCTACTTTTTACCAATGGATCACAGGTGGTGCCACAACAAGATTAGCTTTAACAACCAGGTGGAAACCAGGGAGACTCTAGTGCCACTTGATGGGGAAGGTGTGCTGAAACAGAAAGCTTTGAGCAAGTGATATTTGGGAACACGACTAAAAAGAGGAAGCAGCATGAAGAGGACACTAGATGGCACAATTGGAGGAAGAAGAGTATTTTTTTTGAACTACCTTACTGGGAAAAGTTGCTTGTAAGGCATAATTTGGATGTGATGCACATTGAAAAAAATATATGTGAGAGCATACTGGGAATCTTGCTTGACACGGCAGGAAAATACAAGGATAACGAGAAGGCTCGTCTGGACATGCAACATTTGTGCATGAGGAAGGATTAACATCCTTTGGTGATGAATGACAAATACACTTTGCCTCCAGCGTTGTACAGTTTGGGTCAAGATGACAAGGTATATCTATGCAGATTTCTGCAAGGTGTCAAGATGCCTGATGGTTACGCGTCTAATATCAAGAGATGTGTGGATGTGCCGAGGTGTAAGCTTCCTGGACTTAAAACTCATGACTGCCATGTTATATTTCAGAAACCATTACCCATTGTGGTTTGTCACATACTGCCAGAAGAGGTTGTTAAACCACTGATTGAGCTTAGTAGGTTCTTCAATGCAATATGTTTTAAGGAGTTGAGCACCGAAGAGTTAGAAAAATTGAACATTTCGATTAGAGAGACTCTTTGTCGTATGCAGATGTTGTTCCCACCAGCTTTTTTTGATATCATGATGCATTTGCCAGTTCATCTTGCTGAAGAGGCTAAACTAGGAGGACCTGTATGCTATAGATGGATGTATCCAATAGAGAGGTATCTACGTGCATTGAAAGGCTATGTGTGGAACAAAGCCTATCCTGAAGGTTCAATAGCAGAGGGATATATACTAGAGGAGTGCATGACTTTTTGCTCTCGCTTTTTGGATGACGTGGACACAAAGATTAATCGTCCAGAGCGTCATGAAAGGGCTGCAGTGAATGAACCACCAACAGGTTTAAGCATATTCAGCAACATTGATTATACTAAGAAAGGATTTGCAATTGAGCAACTTACTAGGCTAGATATGCAGTGGATGAGGCACTGGATATTAACAAATTATGATGAGGTTATTCCATGGGCCAAGTAAGTAGTAACTTTAATTTACTTACATTGGAGTATGCACATACATATTTTTTTGTTGACTTTGTATTCCTCCCTTTTTGCCCGTTACTATAGTATGCATAAGGATTTACTCAGAAAACAGTGTGTCAGGAATGTTGAACAATGTCATACAGAAAAATTTGTAGGCTGGTTGGAGCATAAGGTGAACTACAATTTCCTCACAGGTTTTATTGCTTTTAGTGCTCATGTACTTATACATTGTTCCTTTATACATCTTGCAGATCAACATACTTTATGCAGAAAGAAAAACAAGTGATGCCATGCATGCACTTTCTCAGGGACCAGACCATCAGGCACGTGTTTTTAATAGGTGCTTCATTAATGGATTTCTGTTTAGAACTACTCATGTAGAGAAGAATCTGACTACACAAAATTCTGGTGTTGTTGTGAATGGTGATCCTACTACTGGCAACACCGACTGGTATGATGTGGTCAAAAAAATTTATGCACTAGATTTCCCGACACAAAAGGAAGTCATCCTGTTTCAATGTGACTGGTACGATGTGCCAGCTGCCAGTAGGAGTAAAGGTAGAGGATTCAACAAGGATCAGTATGGTATTATAGATATGGATATAACTTGATTGCGATATTTAAATGAACCTTATATTTTGGGGACACAGGCTCAGCAAGTGTTTTATGTGAAAGGTTCAAATAAACAAGATTGGAGCACTGTTATTAGAATGAACCCCAGAAATGTGTTCTTCATGCCCGAATTAGACAACCAGGAAGAAATTGATGTTGATTCACTCGAGGTCGGAGTGGGACGTATGGTTGAATCCGGCACACATGAAGATTTGACAAACTGGACTAGGACTGGCGTTGAAGGTGTCATCGGTGATGCATCTGTTATTGAAAAGGCTCTTGCTGAGTCCGTACCCGAACCAAGAACTATTGACTTAGCAAATGAAGATGAAGAAGATGACTACATCGATGATGGATACATTGCGCCTATGAATTCTACTATGGATGGAGCGGAAGATGTGTTTTTTGTTTAACTGTCATAATTTGTAGTTCTTTGCAATTAACGGTGAATCTGACAATATAATAAACTGAAGATTTAGAATATGGTGACCTACCCATTCCCCGCCGGCCGGCGACCTACCCATTGATCGAAAGGCGGTGTCAGATCCCAAGTTCACCGGAAGGCGGCGCTTGATCTCAATGCGGTAGAAGAGCGGCGGCCAGTGCAGGAGCTCGGGGTGGAGCGATTTGGGGCCTTATGTGGGAAGAAGCGAGCGAGATGGGGGAATGGGGAAGAATTCGTAATGGGCCAGCCCACGTACGAAATCTGTTGCGCCAGAGTTCATGGCCACAATTTTTAGTATCACCTTGCTCACAAAGAAGCTCCTTGCCATACTTAAAAAGGGAGGTGCACAAGCACCGTCGAAATCCTTTGACTTGCCATTTGATACGCCACCTGATTCGCTACCTGACTGCTTGCTCTTGGTGGGCTCAGTTGGGCTCCCTCTGTGGTTGAGCCTTCTATTGGGTTCCCTATGAGGTTGAGCCTCATCGAGCCCCCTTCAGTAGTGGTCCTTTTTTTTTACCTTTCATTTTTTTACTACATATATTGTGCATTTTTTAGATTAATGAACATTATAGAACCTACCAAATTCCCAACAATTTTAGTTAAGACTTGTGAAACATATGATTACATGTGACTACGTATGATTACATGCCACTGTCTCCGGGGTCTCTTCTTGTGTGTAAATGCGCATTTGGTTTTAAGCCGCTTGTGTAGATGTGCCGCACGCTGTCTCCAAGGAGTGGAGGACGACAACCTCCTCCGGACATGGCCCCTGCTGAGCCATCACCAAATCCTCCACTTCCGAATCGGTCTCCCGATCTGGATCATCCTCGAGGTTGACCTCGAGGTCCGATGAGTCGGACGACGGCGGGGGAGGTGGCGGCAGCGGTGAGCGAGGTGGAGAGAAGGAGCGGTCCGAATCGTTGGACGACGGCGGGGGAGGTGGTGGCAGCGGCGAGCGAGGTGGAGAGGAGGAGTGGTCCGAATCGTCGGACGATGGTGGAGGAGGCTGCGTCGTCGGGGAGCGAGGAGCGGAGGAGGAAGGGCTGAGCATGGCCCAAGTAGTCTTCAAGTGGCGAGGCATGGTGGCGATGGCTTGTTGCGGGAGGGTGCAAAGGGCTTGTTGCGGGAGGGTACAGAGGGCTTGTTGCAGGAGGGCCCTTATATATGCGTGCATAAATGAGAGACAGAGCATTAATGCAACAGCACACCGGGAGATGAGACGCCTCTTAACTGGGGAAATGAAGGGACAGAGCAGCCGAAGGACCGGTTAAAGGGCAGCTGTGCAGCGCGAAACGGCGTGAGGCAGGGACTCAACTGCTATGTTAAATGGGGTATGCATGGGGAACCTGCACGCGCACCGTACTCATGGCACAGGCGCAGTACCGTAGAGCCACTAACACTGGCTGACACATGCGGCACAATGGCACACTGTCGAGGAGAAGATCTTTGACGCTGGCTTGTGCGTGTGTGCATCGCTGAGCCTGCCAACTCCTTGGGGCTACTAGCACGCTACAGTAGGTAGTGACGGCTCTGCCAACTCCTTGGGGCTACTAGCACGCTACAGTAGGCAGTGACAGGTGGAGCTGGACCCACAACGAGCCAGACCAAACACATATATATCCTTGCTCAGTAAAGCTAGGCAAGGTTGGGCACACGCGTATAGGTAATTGGAGGAGGAAGAGGGAGAGAGAAATTATGGAAACCGAAGAAAAGACAAGTTTGCTAGAAAAGCTTCATTTTGCTGCGCGCATGTGGTCCTAAATATCATGAGCATGCATATGGGTTGACTCTATGTCCTAAATATGCCTTGGGAGCACGAGCTCGGACGACAAAAAGACAATCGTTGTACGTGACCTTATAAGTCATTCCATCTTGGAGAGTCAAGTATCTCAAGTTTGACCAAATTGTAAGTCATTCCAAGAATCTTGGAGAGTCAAGTATCTCAATTTTGACCAAATTATAAGTCATTCCAAGAAACTTGGAGTTTCAAAGTACCTAATTGTAAGTCATTCCAAGAATATTGGGGAGTCAAGTATCTCAACTTTATGGTGTCAACTTAGTTTCATTAGATTGTTCATCTCTATTCCACGCCAATCAATATAGTTTCCAATGCAATCCTAATGCTTTCTCTCTCACTAAGGGATATGCCTAATGTTTATTGGCTTCACAGGCATTGGCTTCACCGGTGAAGCCATTTTGGATGAGCCATGCCAAAGGGGAGCTTATTGTGTGCCACACTATCTTTAGTTATATATGCTCATTGTGTGCCACACTATCACCATGTAGATCACCACGTGAATATATACATGTACAAATGAAGCAATGTGCATAGTGATTTCAATATTGAACACATTGCTCAAATGTTCCAATTAAACACGCATGAAGCATAACGTGTCGAGATATACCAAAACACCTCCTCCTTCTCCCCAGCCAAATTTTTCCCACTTGCCCTGCCCAAATTTCCCCCTAGCCCCACCGAAATAACCCTTCCATATATTTTTTACCAATCCCCATCTACTAAAATTCCGGCGCCATTAATCACGTTTCCTTGATGTTCATGGTGGAGAGGGGGTGACAAGCCGACGACTCTCGGTTCCTTGTCGAGATGGCGACTGAAGACGACGACAGGAGGCCGAGTCCGCCCCACACCACCGACGACCAACAGATGGCGACTGGATTCGACGGCAGGAGACCGACTCCGCCCCACACCGCCGGCGACCAAGAGATGGTGATTGAAAAGATGATGGTCCTGATGAGTTTTTGTTTGAACCTCCCCGAACCAGGTATGTTTTCTCAGGCTATTGCAAATCCAATCGAAAATTCACATAGGGTTATAGTCTTATGTGATATTGGATGATCTGGATACATGCCTAGGGTTATATTCCTATCTCAAATTGGAAGATCTCAATACATGCCTAGTTTCTAGTGCTAGGGTTATATATAATCCTCTATTGAATTTATAGATTAATATTCCTGTGTAAGAGTAAGGACATTACCTTGGTCAGTGAATGATTGCATATGAGTTTGATTGCAGACTCATTGGTGAGAGGTGGCGTGTAATTATCGATTGCGCCGGGGCACCATCGGGTCATGAAACTGCTCAGTTCACTTGTGATAGTTCTAATATCACATTTTTTAACTTGGTTTGTTTGAAGTCAAAGCTCGGCTACTATGGACGTGCCTTCTTGTACCATAAGGAGCGATGTGGCAGGAACACAGCAGCCCTCGTCCCTCTTGATTATGACCACCAAATCCCGCCATGTTACAAAGCAATTCAAAAGACAAGAAAATCAGGATCCTCCTAACAAGGGATCAACAGACTAACTTGCAGGTAACCATAACTCCCTTGAAGCGACGAAGGGAAACAACTACAGAAGGATGAAGGACAGGAGAACAAATAGATGCTTACAAGATATGGCTTCAAAACCTGCAGCAGGATGAACCAGACACAGGTAGGTACAATTCCTCCAATCACAATTTATATAAGCTATGTGTTGTATTATCCATTGCACTTACATATTTGTTACGTGCAGAATTTAAAGATGATTACAGGGACAAAACCATCGAGACATATAAAGAATGGTTAAGGCATAAAGAGTATCTTCAAGACATTAGTAATTTCTATTCATTCATTTAGCAATCAAAGTTAATATTACTTGTGAACAAAAAATGTTTAGACTGATGTGGATCTATTGTATGATATGCAGTATCTTATTTAGCTCAAGATGACAATGACGAAGTTCAAAACCTTCCTGATGATGAAGGTCTTGCAGCCATGCAATCAGCACCATCAGATAGGCCATCTCATGGTCGGCGTGACAAAAAAACGAGAAAAGGTGTGTTATGCATTGCAAATTTTATTTTAATGTAATCTACATTGCTGCAATTATCTGACCATTTTTTACTTAACGGATTCATAGGAGACTCCAGTGAAGGGCGCAAGCAAGGAGGACGTGGTGCCCTCAAGGGTTTATCAGCAGCCATCAAGAGGATAAGGAGCGGCTCACAGAAACTTAAAATTGAATTTTCCACAAAGCTGGGAGGTCCCGTAGGCCCTAACGCTCGGTCATTTGTGGATGAAATTGTAATGTTTACAAGGAAAAGGGCTCCACTTATTGGCGTCAACAAATGGAAAGACATACATGAAAATGTGAAAAATTCTATAGCATCCGACATACTGGTACGTATGATGTTTAATTCTGTTGCCTGATTGCTATAATAATCCTCAAATAGCCAAATACTTCTCTATCTGAATGTGTTCTCACATAAACAGAATAGGTGGGAGCTTGTAGATGTTGATGATGAAAAGGAAAAGATTTGGGATGGTGCGACAGTGTGATACAAAGGATGGACATCATCACTCAGTGCCACGTACAAGGCGTATGATAGTTACGCAGCAAGAATGAAACACAAGCTAGAAGACCTTGACATTGCTGAATGGCACTACCTTATCTTGTATTGTGGATCTACAAATTTCAAGGTCTCATAGCATTTCCTTTTCATCCTTCCATATATCACATGTATTCTTTACTAGTTCGATCAATGCACTACTGATGTACTTTTTTACTTACACCTTGTACAGAAAGCTAGCAACCAAAACTCCAAGAACCGTAAAGAAGCAAAGACGAACCATGTCATGGGGTCCAGATCATTTTCCAACATGAGCCATGAGTAGGTAATGCTTAGACTTGTTGTATGGTATGATCTTTTTGCATACATGTCAAAACTATCTTCTATCACTGATACATTATTTGAGATAGAAAATAGTTAGCTAACAATGAAAGAAGTGGGTCATGACGGTATTTTTGCACCTCCGTCACTAAACTATGAAAGAAGTGGGTCATGAGACCATTTTCTATCTCTGATACATTCTTGTGATAGAAAGTAGTTAGCTAACCATCTTGTTCATCACGTTAGTGAAACCTTGGTGGGTCGTTGGCTAACTTGTTGACCCTCCAGCAACATATACTAGTGGTAGCGTTTGTCCGCTGTTTGTTTTTGCCGCTATTCATAATCTTTATGCTTTTGTATTTTTTACTTGTGACTTGAGTGCATTATTTGGACTTTTAGAGTAGCTTGATAGTCTACTTTACTCTAGGTTGCAAAAATGGGTGGGTGCATTGTATAAATCTTAGAAACATATTGTTGGGGGAAAATATTGACGACCTCCTTATGCTCCTTAAAAAACGGTCATAAGGGCCCGGGCCCACCTGCGGCGATAGTGACCTCCGCCGACTCGGCATGGACGGAGTATTCCACTTCGCCTCGCCCGACCCATGGTCTCAGGATCGGACATGCCTGACCTCTCGCCGCAAGGCTCCGTCTCGCCCGACCCACGGTCCTAGGGTCGGATACGCCCGACCCCTCGCCGCAAGGCTCCGCCTCGCCCGACCCCGAGTGCAGGGGGTCGGACACATCCGGGCCCACAAGACAAGGATTTGCCTCACCCGAGGGCAGGCGGAGATCAGCAAACGAGGGCGCAGATCTCGTGGGCCCCCACCAACCTCGCTATAAATGCGATGCGGCTCTGGCACGTAGAAAGGCGCCTCGACGTGACTCGCCACAGTATTCGGGCGGTACACTGTAGCCACGACCACACAGGCTACAGCGGCACCGTCCTAATGTGCTGCCTCCCCTGTTCACCGTAGAGCACTCATTACCCACGCCCCCTAGCACATGAGGGAGCGCCGCCCGGTTTCGCGCTCGGTCCGACGGCAGAGACATGTCGGTCGCACCTCCCGGTCAGCACGCAGGGCTACAGAGGTCAACCGTCCTCCACGACATGCATAGCTGCTTCGCCCGGACATCATCATCATCATGCATGGCTACAGCGGTCGGGCGCCACACACACATCTCGCACGCTCGGCAATGACAGCCGCCCCCCTCCGGCGGTCACGCTGACAGGAGACAGAGATCGAAAGGGAAGGCGGCGACCGCGGGGACTCAGTCCTTCCCCCTGTGCTTTGCTTTACTTTACTTTACTTGCTTATCTCTTTTACTTCTCCAGACTCCTAGCTCAACTATAACTCCTGTCTCTTCCTTGCGCTATAAAAGGAAGACTGGGGGAACCCACACAGAGACTTGGGACTAGCTTCCCTCTCTCGCCCGTTTGTAACCCCTACTGCAAACTCCGCACGCGTAACACGAGCAGTCTCCCACACTGGATGTAGGGCTATTTCTACCCAAACCAGTATAAACCCCGTGTCCTCTCGTGCAAACCATCTGAACCTTACGCGCATAAAAATAAATTCACTTGCCATTGTCTTGACTCGTAATTCTTGACAATGACAGTTGGCACGCTAGGTAGGGGACCTTTGTGCGTACATCACCAGCTTCGGATGGCCAACCGCGATATCAGCTTTGCTCCCGGCTCCCACATCCGCTTCGGGAGCTTGGACTTCCTTGCCACGGGAGAGGGAATCGAGCTGATTCCTCTCCTTGTCCTGCCCGCTCACTTCGTCATCTCCGGCTCCGCCGCCGAAATGGTGGTGGGCGGCCGGATGCGCACCATGGAGCTCCTTCGGTGGAGTGGCCCTTCGCCTGCGCAACACTGCGGCGACTTATGGTCGTCTCCTGGCACGGTCCCTGATCGTGCCACCCGCGAACAACGAGTTCGCGGGCGTGGCGGGGATAGCCTCCGATACTGGCTCCGACAACGGGAGCCACCACCCCTCGCGTGAGCGCTTCATGGCTGATGTGCACTCCGAGGGGTCCAACGATAACGGCGCCTCCCGAAAGGCATGGGGAGTCTGTCCACCAGCCTCCCCCCGGGAGGAACCGGGCCACGCCCGCTCGACGGACCCCACCACCTACAGGCGGTGGAGCACCATCCGTCCACCGGTGCGTCGGTCCCATCCGTGACGCCCGCGACACCATGGACGCACGGAGGCGCTCCCGCGCGGACAGGGAGGATAAGGCAGACTGCGGCTACCATGTCCACCGTGGCAGCCGCTATGACAGCGAAGAAGATCGGAGCCCTAGCCCCGAGCCAGCAGGGCCTAGGGCCTTCTCCGCATGCATCCTGAACGCGCTGTTCCTAGCGTGCTTCAGGCAGCCCACCAACGTGGCCAAATACTCCGGGGAAACGAACCCCGGGCTTTGGCTCAGCGACTACCGGCTTGCTTGTCAGGCTGGTGGGACGGATGACGACCTGTTCATCATTCGCAACCTCCCGCTGTTCTTGGCTGACTCGGCACGAGCCTGGTTAGAGCACATTCCGTCAAATCGGATCCGTAACTAGAACGACCTGAAGGAAATCTTCGTGGGAAACTTCCAGGGAACGTACATGCACCCTGGAAACTCCTGGGATCTCCGGAGCTACCGCCAGGGGTCGGATGAGTCCCTCCGGGATTACATCTGGCGCTTCTCCAGGAAGTGCACCGAGCTCTCCAGCGTCGCTGATGCCGACATCATCGGAGCCTTCCTGGCAGGAACTTCCTGCAGGGCCCTAGTCAATGAGCTGGGGCGCAGGGGCCCATGGACCACCGAGGAGCACCTCAACATCGCCACCAGCTTCGCCTTGGGCGAAGAGGCCGTCGGGGCGAACTTTGATCGCTCCAAAGGCAAGGCGAAGCGGGAGGAGGATGCCGACGAGGGCACCTCCAACCGCCAGCAGAAGAAGAAGAACAAGCAACAGCGTGAGGCTCCACTCGTGGCCGTTGCCGAGCGCAAGTGGGGACAGCCGCCCCCCGAGGGCACCCCCGGCTTCTTCGACAAGCTGCTCGAGGGACCGTGCCTGAACCACGAGTTCCCCGCCAAGCACGCCTATAAGGACTGCAACCTAATGAAGTGGTACTTTGTGGGCAATCCGGTGAAGGGCGACCGGAGACGGAAGCCTGAGGAGGAGAAGAAGGATGGCGAAGAGAAGGAAGACGCCTTCCCTAACGTGAATGGCTGCTTCATGATCTTTGGCGGACCGGCGGCCTACGACTCCAAACACCGCCGAAAGCTGGCACGCCGCAAGGTCTACATGGCCGACCCCACCACCCCAACTTTCCTCGACTGGTCAAGGACCGCCATAACCTTTGACCAGTCTGACCACCCGGAGTGTGTCCTGTAGCAAGGACGCTACCCCCTCGTCGTCAACCCCATCGTCGGCACAAAAGCGCCTCACCAAGGTGCTCATGGATGGAGGCAGCAGCCTCAACATCCTCTACGTCGAGACCCTCGACGCCATGGGGATCGACCGATCCCATCTCCATCCCAGCGAGGCGCCGTTCCACGGCATTGTGCCGGGAAAACGGGCAATGCCCCTCGGGCAAATCGACCTGCCTGTCACTTTCGGGACTCCTTCCAACTTCAGAAAGGAGACCCTCACTTTCGAGGTGGTGAGCTTCCACGGGACCTACCACGCCATCTTGGGGCGGCCATGTTACGCCAAATTCATGGCCATCCCTAACTAGACCTACCTCAAGCTCAAGCTACCGGGACCCAACAGGGTCATCACCGTAGGCACGTCTTTCTAGAAGATGTACAAGTGTGACGTCGAGTGCTGCGAGTACGCCGTGGCCATCACTTGTTCGGAGGACCACGTGGTCCGGCTTGCGGAGGGCGCCGAGGACCTCCCCGACTCCAAGCAGTCCACCACCTCCTTCGAAGCCACAGAAGGCGTCAAGGAGGTCCCCCTCAACCCCAGCTGCACCGACGGCAGAACGGTGCGGATAAGCGCTACCCTATCTCCCAAATAGGAAAGCGTGGTCGTCGACTTCCTCTGCGCGAACAGTGACGTTTTTGCGTGGAAACCCTCGGACATGCTAGGCATCCCGAGGAAAGTCGTCGAGCACTCCTTGAACATCAAGGCCGGCTCCAATCCAGTGAAACAAGGCTTGCGCCGCTTCGACAAGGAGAGGCGCAAGGCCATCGGCGAGGAGCTCCAGAAGCTTTTGGTGGCCGGATTCATCAAGGAAGTGTACCACCCCGAGTGGTTAGCCAATCCTATTCTTGTACGAAAAAAGAATGGGAAATGGAGAATGTGTGTTGATTATACGAGTCTCAACAAGGCGTGTCCAAAGGACCCATTTCCTTTGCCACGTATAGATCAGATAGTCGACTCAACCGTAGGGTGCGAAACCCTTAGCTTCCTTGACGCGTATTCTGGCTACCACCAAATCGTGATGAAAAGAGTCCAACCAGCTCGCGACTTCTTTCATCACCCCTTTCGGACCCTACTGCTACGTCAAGATGTCGTTCGGCCTCAAAAACACGGGGGGCTACGTTCCAGCGATGTATGCTCACTGTTTTGGGGACCTCATCAGCGAACCGTTGAGGCCTACATAGACACATCATGGTCAGGTCCCAGAGGTGACCAGCTCATCCT
>NC_028452.1:43032334-43037378 GCF_000263155.2 Setaria italica | reverse complement strand
AGGACTCCCTCTCTATCGACTCCTGAAGAAGACTGACCGCTTTGTGTGGACCGCCGAGGCCCAGGAGGTGCTTGACCGGCTCAAGCACATCCTGACGAAGGCCCCGATCCTGGTCCCGTCGACCGACAGGGAGCCCCTCCTGCTCTACATCGCAGCAACCACCCAGATGGTTAGCGCAGCTCTAGTGGTGGAGCGAGAGGAGGAGCGACACGCCCTCAAAGTGTAGCGCCCGGTGTACTTCATCAGCGAGGTCTTGTCCGAATCCAAGGCCCGCTACCCTCATATCCAAAAGCTCATATACACAGTCCTCATCACGAAGAGGTAGCTGCGCCACTACTTCACCTCCCACCCGGTGACGGTCATGTCATCATTCCCCCTCGACGAAGTGATCCGGAATCAGGATGCCATGGGGCGGATCGCGAAGTGGGTGCTCTAGCTAATGGACCAAGGCATCACCTACGTCCCCTGGACAGCCATCAAGTCCCAAGTACTCGCTGACTTTGTCGCAGAGTGGACGGAGATCCAGACGCCACCAACGCCGGAAAAGCAAGAGTACTGGACGATGTACTTCGACGAGTCGCTGATGAAAGCTTGCGCCAGAGTGGGTCTGGTCTTCATCTGTCCCCTCGGCGTGCACATGAAGTACATGATCCGCCTCCATTTTCCTACATCTAACAATGTCGTTGAGTACAAGGCTCTCCTCAATGGGCTTCGCATCGCCATCGAGCTGGGCATCCGACGGCTGGACATCCGGGGCGACTCTCAGCTAGTCGTCGAGCAAGTCATGAAGTCCGCAAGCTCGAGGACAAGTTCGACGGTCTGGAACTCAACCACGTTGCAGGATGCTTCAACGAGGCAGCTGACAAGCTAGCGAAGGTGGCGTCCGGCCGAAAGCCAGTCCCTGACGGCATCTTCATCAGCGACCAGTACAAGCCCTCGATTTGCTACAACGAGCCGGGAGAGGCCGGCAACGCGCCACCTGTCCCGGACTTAGGAGCCGACCCAGGAGAGGTCGGCAACACGCCACCTGTCCTGGACTCGGAGGCCGATCCCTCCGACCCCGAGGTCATGGAAATCGACACGGATCCAGCGGAGGGGCCCGAACCCCCGCCTGACTGGAGAACCCCATACCTCGATTACCTCATCCGCGAGTCGCTCCCAATGGACAAGACGGAGGCGCGAAGGATTGCACGTCGAGCCAAATCCTTTGTCGTCATTGACTGGGAGCTCTCCAAGCGGAGCCACACCGGCGTCCTGCAACGCTGCATTCCGATCGAGCAAGGAAAGGCGCTGATACAGGACATCCACGCCGGAGCCTACGGCCACCACGCCGAGCCGAGAACCCTTTGTTGGAGGTATGCCCTAGAGGCAATCATAGAGATGATGATATTCCATTTGTATCCATGATTTATATTGTGCTCCTTGAATATCCATTAAAGGCTACTTGAATTGATTTGCAATTATGTGAATTGTGTGTGAAACTCTTTACTTGTATGGTTATTCTAAATTTGTCCCTAGTAGGAGTTCATGTGAGGACACACATGAATATTAGACTAGCACATGTATTAGTTGATGACTATGTTTCACAAGTCATGGACATGGAGATGTTGAACTAATAATGTGGGCACGTGTGGAGACATGTGCTAGGACTAACCCAACACGAGAAGTAGTTCTCTCTTTAAACAACATATACGCTTTGTCCTTAGACCTGAGATTGTCGCATGTATTCAAGATGTGGATCGACCTACTTAGGGGCTATCAAACGCTACGCCGTAACAGGGTAGTTATAAAGGTAGCTTTCGGGTTTGTCAAGAAGCATGCTGTGAGACATGGTCAATCAAGATGGGATTTGCCCCTCTCTGGTTGAGAGTGATATCTCTGGGCCCCTCGAGTGATCGGATCCGAAAATGCATGGCCATGCTACGTACGGTTAAGAGTTAACCTACAAAGGGATTCCGAATCACAGGATCGAGAAAGAGCGGTCGGCTTGAAGCTAGACCAAATATCATGAGGCAAAGGGAATAGCATGTATATTATGTTGTGATGGTTCGTCTGATATGATCTTCGTGTGCGTATAGGAGTTGGCACATCTTGCTAGAGGCCGCTACCGACTATTGGGCCGAGTAGGAGTACTCGGGCCATGTCTATACGTATCCGAACCCATAGGGTCACACACTTAAGGGGCTGGAAGCCCAATTTGGATGTGATCCAAGTTGGATTAGGTTTAGAAGTACTAATGGGCCTCGGACCCAGAGGCCCGTTAGGAACCTCTATAAATAGAGGGGTGGGGGCGCCCTAGGGTTTACACCTTTTTGGTGAAACACATCTATCGTGCCTCCCACGCCCTCGCCTGTTGCAACTCGTGGATCTAGCAGTCCGGTTTGTGACGCTTCCTCCCTGCACGTGTGGATACCTTGGAGGTGTTACGCCTGCAGCACTTGGACGAGCCGCCGACGAGCCACGACGAGCCGCCGACGAGCCGCCACCGAGCCGCGGCACAAGGGAGATCTTGCTGCACGTGGACGAGTTGCTGAGAAGCTGCTGGACGTCAACGTGATCGACTACATATGACTACGCTGATCCACTTCGCTGCATCGACGTGAATCTACATCTTCCGCACCAGTAGTGCGTCGAGTGGTAATCCCGTGATCCTTATACGGCAGTTTCCTGGTTTACGCGGTAGAAAATTTTATTTTACGCTAGTGTAGCCTACCTCGTATCCGTACACCCTCATCGGGAATGCCTTCCCACAGGGCTTCTAGGGGCTGACGGCGGTCGCCGATGCCACCTGCGTGGTGCGCACCTACGAAGGGTGCCAGTTCTTCACGCGAAAAACCCATCTGCCCTCTCAGGCACTCCAAACAATCCCCATCACGTGGCCCTTCGCGGTCTGGGGTCTGGACCTCATCGGGCCCTTCAAGAAGGCGCCCGGGGGCTTCACCCACCTGCTCGTCGCCGTTGACAAGTTCACAAAGTGGATCGAGGCACAACCGGTTGCGCAGATCATGTCCGAGTAGGCGGTATAATTCTTCACCGACATCATCCATCGCTTCGGAGTCCCCAACTCCATCATCACGAACAATGGCACGCAGTTTACCAGGAAGAAGTTCCTCAAGTTCTGCAATGACCACCACATATGAGTGGACTGGTCAGCCGTAGCGCATCCCCGCACGAACGGACAGGTCGAGCGGGCTAACGGCATGATACTCCAGGGTCTCAAGCCGCGGATCTTCGACCACCTCAACAAGTTTGGCGGCCGATGGGTTGCGGAGCTCCCCGTGGTCCTATGGAGTCTGAGGACGACCCCCAGTAGGGCAACTGGTTTCACCCCATTCTTCATGGTCTACGGGTCCAAGGCAATCCTCCCTACTGATCTGGAGTACGGGTCGCCTAAGGGTTAGGGTGTACGACGAACGAGGGAACCAAGCATCTCTTGAGGACACGCAAGATCAGCTCGACGAAGCGCGCGACGTGGCCCTACTGCACTCGGCCAAGTACCAGCTAGCTTTGTGACAGTATCACAGTCATAAGGTACGAGGCCAAGCCTTCAAAGAGGCGACCTGGTGCTTCGCCGCGTCTAAGACAACAGAGGTCGGCACAAGCTGACCCCTCTGTGGGAAGGTCCTTTCATCGTCGCACAAGTACTGCGGCCGGGCACGTACAACCAGGCGACCCCCGACGGGCAGGTCTTCACCAATGCTTAGAACATCGAGCAGCTAAGATATTTCTACCCTTAGCCATTGTTTCCAAGTTTGTACATACATACTTCTGTCATCTTTTAGTTTGCGAAAAAGGGGTGGTTCTGAGTTGCCTTCGCTAGAGTTTCGTACCAAGCTTAGGGATCCGACCTTGGCTCTGCCCTAGCATCGCATACCCCTCGGGGGCTATCAGGGGCTCCGGCCCAAGACACTTGGTGTCTTGTCAAAACACCATTTCTCCAAACCGACCCTCTTCCTAAATGTTTGGGCGTGAAAAGAAAAGAGTGCGCAAACGATGCTCGGGCAAGACCAATCGGACCGCAAGAAACCTACGCCCCAGCAGCTATGGTACCCTTGCTCATCGGCACTTCCTGACACAACCGACTCGCGCTCTGATCCTTCCAAACCCAAAAAATAGGAAGAGAATTGAAAACTTTTTTCGAAAAATTACACAAATAGAAAGGCCTCTGTGGCCATTGCAGAAGCAAGCTCAAAGGTAATTCACATATTTACATATTTTTGGGCATCTGGGTCTGATACAGCTAACTCGTCCCCGGGTCCTCCAGCGGGATGGCCTCATCCTCCAAGAGCTTCACCAAGGCCTCCGCTGGATTGAGCACCAACGCGTCGATCTCATCCAGCTCGACCTCAGAGTAGCCGGAGGCGTACCCCCCGCTAATCACGGCCAAGTTGATGCCGAAGTAGTGGGAGTCGAAGATGCCAAAGGCTCGACTCACGCCAACGTGGAGCGCCTCCCGAGCGATCTCACGGGCTCGCCGGTACGCCCCGAGGACACGAGCCGCCAGCATGCTCATCCCTTCCACTTGGACCACGCCAAGGTCCTCGCAGACGATGCGAACGGCATCCCGCAGCTTGGCGTGCTCGACGTGCTCCACATCGGCAGCGTCCCTCAGCCGGGTGAGGTCGGCCTCAAGGCTTGTCCAAAAAAGCCCGCCAAGTTAGAAACCACCATAACGCCGCGAAACAAAGGACCAACGAAAACCTTACCCTCAGATTGAGCTTTCAGAAGACGTTCCCGGTCGAGCCCTTGGGACACAACGGTTTGAAGCCCCTGCATCTGCGCATGGAGCTGACTGACCTCCACCCCAAGGTCGGCCGCCATCTTCTCAGCCTCAATCTTCCGGCAGGCCTCGAGGTCACGCTCCTACGGAGCCACGTGCTGCTCGTGTCGGATACGCTCAACGGTTTTCTGAAGGTCCTCATGCTCCTTCCTCAACCGGGCAAGCTCCTCGGCATCATGGCGGGCCTTCTCGGCAACGGCCTAGAAATCCTCGGCATCAAGGCATACATACTTCTGTCATCTTTTAGTTTGTGAAAAAGGGGTG
>NC_028452.1:43003261-43032234 GCF_000263155.2 Setaria italica | reverse complement strand
TTAGGGATCCGACCTTGGCTCTGCCCTAGCATCGCATACCCCTCGGGGGCTATCAGGGGCTCCGGCCCAAGACACTTGGTGTCTTGTCAAAACACCATTTCTCCAAACCGACCCTCTTCCTAAATGTTTGGGCGTGAAAAGAAAAGAGTGCGCAAACGATGCTCGGGCAAGACCAATCGGACCGCAAGAAACCTACGCCCCAGCAGCTATGGTACCCTTGCTCATCGGCACTTCCTGACACAACCGACTCGCGCTCTGATCCTTCCAAACCCAAAAAATAGGAAGAGAATTGAAAACTTTTTTCGAAAAATTACACAAATAGAAAGGCCTCTGTGGCCATTGCAGAAGCAAGCTCAAAGGTAATTCACATATTTACATATTTTTGGGCATCTGGGTCTGATACAGCTAACTCGTCCCCGGGTCCTCCAGCGGGATGGCCTCATCCTCCAAGAGCTTCACCAAGGCCTCCGCTGGATTGAGCACCAACGCGTCGATCTCATCCAGCTCGACCTCAGAGTAGCCGGAGGCGTACCCCCCGCTAATCACGGCCAAGTTGATGCCGAAGTAGTGGGAGTCGAAGATGCCAAAGGCTCGACTCACGCCAACGTGGAGCGCCTCCCGAGCGATCTCACGGGCTCGCCGGTACACCCCGAGGACACGAGCTGCCAGCATGCTCATCCCTTCCACTTGGACCATGCCAAGGTCCTCGCAGACGATGCGAACGGCATCCCGCAGGTTGGCGTGCTCGACGTGCTCCACATCAGCGGCGTCCCTCAGCCGGGTGAGGTCGGCCTCAAGCCTTGTCCAAAAAAGCCCGCCAAGTTAGAAACCACCATAACGCCGCGAAACAAAGGACCAACGAAAACCTTACCCTCAGATTGAGCTTTCAGAAGACGTTCCCGGTCGAGCCCTTGGGACACAACGGTTTGAAGCCCCTGCATCTGCGCATGGAGCTGACTGACCTCCACCCCAAGGTCGGCTGCCATCTTCTCAGCCTCAATCTTCCGGCAGGCCTCGAGGTCACGCTCCTACCGAGCCACGTGTCGCTCGTGTTGGATACGCTCAATGGTTTTCTGAAGGTCCTCATGCTCCTTCCTCAACCGGGCAAGCTCCTCGGCATCATGGCGGGCCTTCTCGGCAACGGCCTAGAAATCCTCGGCATCAAGGCATACATACTTCTGTCATCTTTTAGTTTGTGAAAAAGGGGTGGTTTTGAGTTGCCTTCGCTAGAGTTTCGTACCAAGCTTAGGGATATCCAACCTTGGCTCTACCCCAGCGTCGCATACCCCTCGGGGGCTATCAGGGGCTCTGGCCCAAGACACTTGGCGTCTTCTTAGAACACCATTTCTCCAAACCGACCCTCTTCCTAAACGTTTGGGCATGAAAAGAAAAGAGTGCGCAAACGATGCTCGGGCAAGACCGATCGGACTGCAAGAAACCTACGCCCCAGCAGCTATGGTACCCTTGCTCATCGGCACTTCCTGACACAACCGACTCGCGCTCTGATCCTTCCAAACCCAAAAAATAGGAAGAGAATTGAAAACTTTTTTCGAAAAATTACACAAATAGAAAGGCCTCTGTGGCCATTGCAGAAGCAAGCTCAAAGGTAATTAACATATTTACATATTTTTGGGCATCTGGGTCTGATACAGCTAACTCGTCCCCGGGTCCTCCAGCGGGATGGCCTCATCCTCCAAGAGCTTCGCCAAGGCCTCCGCTGGATTGAGCACCGACGCGTTGATCTCATCCAGCTCGGCCTCAGAGTAGCCGGAGGCGTACCCCCCGCTCATCACGGCGAAGTTGATGCCGAAGTAGTGGGAGTCGAAGATGCCAAAGGCTCGACTCACACCAACGTGGAGCGCCTCCCGAGCGATCTCACGGGCTCGCCGGTACGCCCCGAGGACACGAGCCGCCAGCATGCTCATCCCTTCCACTTGGACCACGCCAAGGTCCTCGCAGACGATGCGAACGGCATCCCGCAGGTTGGCGTGCTCGACGTGCTCCACATCGGCGGCGTCCCTCAGCCGGGTGAGGTCGGCCTCAAGCCTTGTCCAAAAAAGCCCGCCAAGTTAGAAACCACCATAACGCCGCGAAACAAAGGACCAACGAAAACCTTACCCTCAGATTGAGCTTTCAGAAGACGTTCCCGGTCGAGCCCTTGGGACACAACGGTTTGAAGCCCCTGCATCTGCGCATGGAGCTGACTGACCTCCACCCCAAGGTCGGCTGCCATCTTCTCAGCCTCAATCTTCCGGCAGGCCTCGAGGTCACGCTCCTACCGAGCCACGTGCCGCTCGTGTCGGATACGCTCAATGGTTTTCTGAAGGTCCTCATGCTCCTTCCTCAACCGGGCAAGCTCCTCGGCATCATGGCGGGCCTTCTCGGCAACAGCCTAGAAATCCTCGGCATCAAGGCATACATACTTCTGTCATCTTTTAGTTTGTGAAAAAGGGGTGGTTTTGAGTTGCCTTCGCTAGAGTTTCGTACCAAGCTTAGGGATATCCAACCTTGGCTCTACCCCAGCGTCGCATACCCCTCGGGGGCTATCAGGGGCTCCGGCCCAAGACACTTGGCGTCTTCTTAAAACACCATTTCTCCAAACCGACCCTCTTCCTAAACGTTTGGGCATGAAAAGAAAAGAGTGCGCAAACGATGCTCGGGCAAGACCGATCGGACCGCAAGAAACCTACGCCCCAGCAGCTATGGTACCCTTGCTCATCGGCACTCCCTGACACAACCGACTCGCGCTCTGATCCTTCCAAACCCAAAAAATAGGAAGAGAATTGAAAACTTTTTTCGAAAAATTACACAAATAGAAAGGCCTCTGTGGCCATTGCAGAAGCAAGCTCAAAGGTAATTAACATATTTACATATTTTTGGGCATCTGGGTCTGATACAGCTAACTCGTCCCCGGGTCCTCCAGCGGGATGGCCTCATCCTCCAAGAGCTTCGCCAAGGCCTCCGCTGGATTGAGCACCGACGCGTTGATCTCATCCAGCTCGGCCTCAGAGTAGCCGGAGGCGTACCCACCGCTCATCACGGCGAAGTTGATGCCGAAGTAGTGGGAGTCGAAGATGCCAAAGGCTCGACTCACGCCAACGTGGAGCGCCTCTCGAGCGATCTCACGGGCTCGCCGGTACGCCCCGAGGACAAGAGCTGCCAGCATGCTCATCCCTTCCACTTGGACCACGCCAAGGTCCTCGCAGACGATGCGAACGGCACCCCGCAGGTTGGCGTGCTCGACGTGCTCCACATCGGTGGCATCCCTCAGCCGGGTGAGGTCGGCCTCAAGGCTTGTCCAAAAAAGCCCGCCAAGTTAGAAACCACCATAACGCCGCGAAACAAAGGACCAACGAAAACCTTACCCTCAGATTGAGCTTTCAGAAGACGTTCCCGGTCGAGCCCTTGGGACACAACGGTTTGAAGCCCCTGCATCTGCGCATGGAGCTGACTGACCTCCACCCCAAGGTCGGCTGCCATCTTCTCAGCCTCAATCTTCAGGCAGGCCTCGAGGTCACGCTCCTACCGAGCCACGTGCCGCTCGTGTCGGATACGCTCAACGGTTTTCTGCAGGTCCTCATGCTCCTTCCTCAACCGGGCAAGCTCCTCGGCATCATGGCGGGCCTTCTCGGCAAAGGCCTAGAAATCCTCGGCATCAAGGCATACATACTTCTGTCATCTTTTAGTTTGTGAAAAAGGGGTGGTTTTGAGTTGCCTTCGCTAGAGTTTCGTACCAAGCTTAGGGATATCCAACCTTGGCTCTACCCCAGCGTCGCATACCCTTCGGGGGCTATCAGGGGCTCCGGCCCAAGACACTTGGCGTCTTCTTAAAACACCATTTCTCCAAACCGACCCTCTTCCTAAACGTTTGGGCATGAAAAGAAAAGAGTGCGCGGACGATGCTCGGGCAAGACTGATCGAACCGCAAGAAACCTACACCCCAGCAGCTACGGTGCCCTTGGTGATCGGTGCTTCCTGACGCAACTGACTAATGCTCTAATCCTTCCAAACCCAAAAAACAGGAAGAGAATCGAAAACTTTTTTTGAAAAATTACACAAATAGAAAGGCCTCTGTGTCCATCGCAGAAGCAAGCTCAAAGTTAATTAACATATTGACATATTTTTAGGCATCTGGGCCCGATACAACTAACTCGTCCCCGGGTCCTCCGGCAGGATGGCCTCATCCTCCAAGAGCTTCACCAAGGCCTCCTCTGGATTGAGCACCGACGCGTCGATCTCATCCAGCTCGGCCTCAGAGTAGCCGGAGGCGTACCCCCCGCTCATCGCGGCGCAGTTGATGCTGGAGTAGTGGGAGCCGAAGATGCCAAAGGCCCATCTCACGCCAACGTGGAGCGCCTCCCGAGCGATCTCACGAGCCCGCCGGTACACCCTAAGGACACGAGCCGCTAGCGTGCTCATCCCTTCCACTTGGACCACGCCAAGGTCCTCGTAGACGATGCGAACGTCGTCCTGCAGGTTGGCGTGCTCGACGTGCTCCGCATCGGCGGCGTCCCTCAGCCGGGCGAGGTCGGCCTCAAGGCTTGTCCAAAAAATCCCACCAAGTCAGAAACCACCGTAACGCCGCAAAACAAAGGACCGACGAAAACCTTACCCTCAGATTGAGCTTTCAGAAGACGTTCCCGGTCGAGCCCTTGGGACACAGCGGTCTGAAGCCCCTGCATCTGCGCATGGAGCTGACTGACCTCCGCCCCAAGGTTGGCCGCCACCTTCTCAGCCTCAATCTTCCGGCCCGCCTCGAGGTCGCGCTCCAACCGAGCCACGTGCCACTCATGCCGGATACGCTCAACGGTTTTCTGAAGGACCTCATGCTCCTTCCTCAACCGGGCAAGCTCCTCGGCATCATGGCGGGCCTTCTCGGCAATGGCCTAGAACTCCTCGGCATCAAGGTGGGCCTTCTCGACGACGGTCCAGAACTTGTCCTCCGCCCGCCGCGCGCTTTCCCGCGCCTCCTGCTCGCGCGCTCGCAGGTCGGTGACATTGTGCTGGGCGGTGGCGAGCTTCCCGGTTAGCTCCCCGGTCCGTCGCGTCTTCGTGGTGAAGCACTCCCAGACCCCCCTGCTCGCGTTGGAAAAACTCAGACTTCCCCCGGCTGCACTCCTGGAGGGCCTATAGAATGATTTACGTTCAGGTACTGTCGGGAGAAAAAAGGGGACGAAAAATGAAAGAAAAATAACCACCAAAGAAAACACCATATCTGACCGCCAGGGACAACAACGCCATCCAACTCCCCCATCGCGGAAGACAGGGCGGCGCGGATGTTTGCAAGTCTGCCCTGCACCACCTGCCATCTTTTCCACTCCTCGACATCGTCCAGCACGAAGCGGGGCCTCTGTGGGTCCTCGAGGGACATCCAGCGCAAGGTCGGCCCACCCCACGCGTTGGGGCCACGACCAAGCGGGACGAGGGCACAGGAGGCCTTTCCGACCGATCCCGACGCCGCCGTCCCCGTCGTCTCCTTCGGAGCAGGTGCCACCGACCCTGACACTGCCATCCCCATCGTCGCCGCCGGGGCAGGCACCATCGTCTTCGCCGCCGCCGCCTCCGTCACCGCCGTCGGAGCATGCGCCACCGTCTCTGATGCTGCCATCCCTATCGACTCTGCCGGGGCATGCGCCACCGTCTCCGCCGCTGCCACCTCTGTCGCCGCCGCCGGAGCACGCGCCACCGTTTCCGCTGCCGCCACTGCTGGAGCAAGCGCCACCACCTCTGCCACCGCCGCCGTCTTCTACAACGCCGTTGTCTTCTACATCGCCGCCTCCGAGGCCGGGGCACCGGACGCCGACGCCTCCTCCACCGGCTCCTCCTCCACCTCGCCATCAAGGTTTATCACCTCACCAGGCGGAGGAGCCCTAGGGGTGGCATCTTGTCCAACGGGGTCGGCTATGAGGGCAGAAGGCGGAACAAGGGACGGCCCCTGCACCGTGCCCGACGGCGGTGCCCTTTCGCCAATCATCGCCGCAGGGGCCACCTCCGCAGGAGGCACCGCGGCCTCTCCAACGACACCACCGCTAGGCCCCAGCGGGGTCACGGTTGGCCCCATGGAGGCGGTCAGTACCCGGAGCGCTTTCTTCGGCGCCAGCGGCAGGACGAAGTCTCGAGGAGCAGCACTGCGAGATGATGACAACATCATCAAAAGCCGCTCGATGCTAGGAAAGGAATAAGGTACACGAGAACTTTCCACTTACCTCCCCGCAGCACAAGGACGGCGAGCGCGCTTCGCCTCCGAGCTTGACGCCGACCCGGGACGTCCGACAGCGGCCGCTTGCTGCTACTCCTCTACTCGCGTGACGCAAGCAGGGGGTCGGGGGTCGGCTCCGTCGACCCCCGTGTGCGCCCCTCGCCGACCCCCGAGGCGCGGCCCCAGAGCCTTGTGGGGTCGGGCCCTGGGCGGGCGATCTGCTCGACCTGACCCCCGCAGTTGGTTGAGGGGGCTGCTCCCGGATGACGAGCGCACCCGGCCGGGGGGCCTGAACATACTCCTCCTCCTCCTCCTCCTCGGTCTCATCCTCATCGTCCTCATCACCGTCGTCGTCGTCGTCGTTCGACACGGCCGCGCACCTCCGCCACCTTTGGAACTCCTTCACGGCCCTCTTCCTCTTCCTCGCCGTCTCTTTATCCTTCCTCCTTTTCTGCTTCTTGGCGAGGAGGTTCTACCGCCGCCGCTCTGCGTCCTCTAGCACTGGCGGGCGCGAGGCCACGACCTAGGTCAGATTGCCCTGTAGATACAAAGACTTCGTGTTAGAACGACAAACCAAGAAATACAGGAAAGAAGAACGAGAGTACAAAATTTTCACCAGCAGGACAAAGTCCTCGTCCGGGCGCATCGGAGGGTGACCGGGCACCGGGTAGACGACGTCCTTGTCATCCAGCGCCTCCCGAACGCGCTGCTCGATCTCGGCTTCGGTGAGCACACCCGTTGCAAGGACGGTGCCCTCGGTCGCCATGCCAGGAACCATATCACCAAGCGCGCGGGCCCGGAACATCAGCGGCGCAACCCTCCAAGCGTGGTACGCCCTGATAACTCTAGCCCCGGTCAGGCCCTCCTCCTTCAGGCGGTCGATGGCCTAAAGAAGACCGGCGATTTGCTTCTTCTCCTTCTCAACCGGACCGTACGACCAGTGGTCTAGCATCGCCGCAATGACACGGCCGGTAAACTCTAGCAAGAGGGACTCAGGGTAGTTCTTCACATAGAACCACTACTGGTGCCACCCCTTATGGGACGCCGTGGTCTTCATTGCCATGTATTCCTTGGCGCGGTTCTGGCGGAGGTGGATGCCGGCGCACCCCATCGGCACCGGAACCGCCCACACCTGGATCCCCCTCTTCTCGATCTTCTGATACAGGCTAACCGTGAAGAAGTATTTCCAGAGCGAGAAGTTGGGCTCGATTCCCAGGTACCCCTCGCACAGCGTGACGAACGCCACGATGTGCTGGATCCCGTTGGGATTGAGATGCTGCAGCTCGAGCCCGTAGAAGTGCAGCAACCCGCGGAAGAAGAGGCACGGCAGAGCCACGAACCCCCTCTCGTGGAAGTGCACGAACGAGACGACGTAGCCGTCGTCCGGCCGCGGCGCATCTTCCGTCCCGGGCTACCACCACTCGTCCTTGGCAGTCCTCTCGCAAAGGAGGCCCTTCTTCACGAGGCCGTAGGCGCGCGAAGTGCTAAAGTTCGAGCGCGTCCAGGACTCCATTGCTAAGGGGATGGAAGGCTCGACGAACAACAAATGCAACCTCTAGAGGAGCATCTTTTGCTCCACCAAAGGCTCGAGGGCTACTGTTGGGGGGAAATATTTCCTACGGCGAAATCTATCCATTCAAAGTCCTCAATTTAGCATGGGCGCTCGCATTTTTTTTTCTGGCTTTAATCGGCGTTATTCTTTCAGTGGTACTAGACGACGTTCTTATCGATAGTGAGCGCTACTGGTGACTTCATCAATCTCGAGATTTGCCAACTTAATCTCTCAAAGGTATTTATAAAGGTAAAATTGTGTACGTGTATTTATAGGCGTGAATGTGGGTGCACACATGTGCTTGTCTATGTCAGTAATGTGTCTTGAAAAAAGATGACGGAAAACCAATATATTTGTGGCACATGTGCGGCGTGCACTAGGGCGAAGCCAAGTAGTGTTTGCCTGGTGCACATGCACCAGGGTAAAAAGCTATTTTCCCTTGTTAATAGCCCATAATCACCTCATGTGCACTCCCCTTTGGTCAAACTGATGCACAAGGCAGAGAGTACTCTTCCCGTTGCCGCTGGGTCTGGACAAGGCGTGCAGCAAGCCAACCAACTCCGTTGCCGTAGCCAAATTAGCTATAAATTGCTATATCCATCGATGGGGTACACACGTGTTTGTTCAGAACTTTAAGCTTGCATAAATGCATAATGTTTGCACTATTTGAAGATTAATTATATGTGCCTTCACAGTTCTAATAACTGCTCAAGCATCTAGAATCTTGATTTAGTATTTAGGAATAGAGGAATCACACGTTCATAAAAATATATCTTCTCACAGGTCCAAGCATCAGGTGGCCACTCGTGAGACAGCAAACCAAGATTGCTCAGCATCGATGATTCTTCCTTGTTTACTCAAGTGCATTCTAGTTAAATAAATTGCTTTAAGAGATATAGACATAAGCGATTACATCATTTTCTTTTTACAAAGCACATATACATCCGTACGCACCCTGCTAACCGCCAAATGCATGTACACATACTCTACCCCTTTGAATGCCTATGAGATTGGGAAAGAATCATAATTCCATCATGATCGGAATCACTATTCATCCGAAATATCGCTCTCTTTGCTGAAAGATCTACCTTCTAAACTTAAATTTCATCCGAAATTTCGATCATTTTGATGGGAATCAAAAAATACCGAAAATGAAATTTAAAACCCAAATTGGGACTACAAATCTTGAGACCTACCGTTCATTCCTTGAAACTTTGAAAGTATAATTAGTCGTAAATGCATCCAATCGTGCTTAACTGGATGTTCAAATCTGGTTGGATATGTTCCACCATAAAAAACCTAAGCAAGTCTTTATTTTCTTATCTTTGATTTATGTTTACCAAGAAAAATGCTTTAATAATTATATTATAATATTATACACTTTACGGATGTAAATAGAAAAACAATGGCCAAATCCGCCCACATTTGACAATTATCTTTCAACAAAACTATCAAATAGAAGAGTGTGGTCGGAGTAGGTGGATATGTATGTATGCCAAGACGATGCACCAGGGTTCTCTGAGCTCTAGCTTTAGCCCTGGTGCATGGGATGTCATCTGTCATCGTATATGCCTTAAGCAACACGCGATTGAACAATTACGTGCATATTCCTCTCCTAGTAACGGGAGTACATATGGGTAGAGAAAAGATCTTCCATCCCGACTAAAGAGCCCCCTTTAATTCCGGTTGTAACAGCTAGTGGGACGAGGGGGTTTTTTATCCTGGTTGGAAACACCAACCGGGCTAAAAGACCCCCCTTTAGTCCTGGTTGGAGTTACCAACTGGGACTAAAGGGGGCCTTTAGTCTGCCCCTCTCTCTCCTCCTCTCCTCCTCTCCCCTCCCTTATCTTCTCTCCTCCTCTCCCCTCCCTTATCTCGTGCAGGCCCTTTCTTCTAGGCGGAGCGGGAGGGGGGGGACACGAGCGGCACGCACGGGCCGGTGGCGGCCGGCCAGCGCGGGTGACTCATTTTTTTTATTTTTTGGAATCTTTTTAGTCCCGGTTGGTCTTTAGTCCACTTTGTCTTTGTCCCAAATAGTTAGTCCCGATTGGATTTTCGGGATCTATGAGTCTATCCAACCGGATTTAAAGGTGAGTTTTTCACCCGTGACATGTGGTCCAAAATCCAAATTCCGAAATGCTGTTGGTACAACTCGCGGTAGCCGTCTTCTTCACCGCCGGCCGGTCGCCTCGTCTTGGAGGCAGCTTCAGTGGTTCACCGTCACCGGGCACGAGGTGACGCACCTCCTGTGCCTGGCTACTTCTTGGGGCGCCACCGTCTGGGCTATCTTCGTTGGCGGCCTCGTCATGTTCATGTAGGCATTCTTTTTCTAAAACCTGGTATAGCTTGGATAATGGCTAGCGCCTATGTCTACTGTATATGTGCTTGTAATTTAAGGTCTGGAGAAATAGTTGAATTGTGTGCTTTGGTTGGTTTGCGAAGGAACTTGCCGAGGCACATGATGGGTGGCGTGCTTCCGGCTCACGGCGGCATCGATGGCCATCTCCGCGGCGGCGTTCGCGTGGCTCCACTACCCGTGGCAGGTGGCATCGGCCGTGGAGCGCGGCATCGGCCGTGGAGCGCCGGCAGCTCGCCGTCCTCATCGCTGCCGTACGTGGGGCTCGACCTTGCCAACCTGTTCTTCTTCAGCCCCAGGACCTTCAAGGTACGGGGTCACTCCCACGACCACGAACACCGCTTCTAGTTTTGTGGCGTGTAACACCCAAATTTTTGAAGAATTCAAATTCATTAAAATTTGCTCAAATTAGGGTGTTGTTTAAATTCTAGGCATTTAATTTTATTTTCTTTAATTTAATTAATTCATCATAGGAATTATTTGTGCACTCATGCTGGAGCATAATTTTTGATTGTTGGAGTTTGAACCAAAATTTGAATTTCAAATTTAAATTCAATTTCCAAAACCATTTCCTTTTCCTTTTTCTTTTTCTTTTTCTTCTTCTCCTCCTGGGCCGCATCCTTCTTTCCTCCCCTTCCTCTTTTTCTTTCGGCCCAGCTGCGCAGCAGCTTCCTCCGGCCTTTTTCCTCTTCGCTGGCCCGCGAACCCCCTCGCCCGTGCGGCCTACCGCTCCACCTCCGGCCGGCCTGCGAAGCTCGCCACTTTGGCCCGCTCCACCCGTCACCGGCCCACGCCACCTTTCTCCTTCGCCGGCCGCCTTTCCTCTCCGCAGCCCGCGAGGCCACGCTGGCCCCACAACCGCTTCGGCCAGCCTACCGCCCGCTACCGTCGACAGGTGGGACCCGCCATCGTCTCCCACCTCCGGCCGGATTCTCCTCCGCCCGCAACCGCCGCGTGAGATCTCCGGGTGGGCGCCGCCTTCCCCGACCGATTTGAACCGGGACCGCCTCTATCCCTTGACGCACAAGCTGCCGCCCTCCGCCCCTATATAAACCGCCGCCCCTCCCGGTCTCCATCAGCCGCACCCGCAACACCCGAAACCCTAGCGCAAGCTCCAGCGCCGCCGCCTCTTCCCCGCCGTCAAGCGCCACCTCCACTGAGCTCCGGTCGCCGTAGACCCCTAAAATGAGTTTGCCGCATCCTCCTCTTTCTTCTGGTGCAACCCCCACGCCAAACCATGCCCCGGAGCGCTATTTCGGCTACTCCGGCGACCCCGCCGCCGCTCGCCGCCGCTCGCTGCTGCTCGCCGCCGGCGCCGCGATGTCATCGTCGACCGTTGCCGTCAGATCTTGATCCGATGGCCGATAGCGAGTCAATCCGACCGCGTAACGGTCAACCGCGCCGCGCCACGCCGCTTTCGCTCTTAAGCCCCCACCTTTTCCGCAAATCAACCCGCGGTCTAGATCGCGTTGAAAAATATTCACAGATCTGCCCTGCACTTTTCGGTTTAACCCATGATCTTTCTAAAAATCAACCCGCCATCCGGATTTGAGTTTTTGCACGTTAGACCTTTGGTTTATACGCGTAATTATGTATAAGCCCTCGGTTTTCGCGGTTTGGCCCTAAAAGTTTTGTTTTTCTCACACAAAAGCCCCTAGATCTTGTTTTAATCATATCTTTTGCATCTTAACTCCATTTTTCGCGTTCTTTATATCCACGTGTTCGTTTTAAAGCGTAGATCAACTTTTCAAGCTTGTTTTCTCTGTTTAACTGTGATTGGTGTACTGTTTCTTACTTTTTGCCCATGTTTGCTTGTATGTGCTCGTGTGACGCGTGTAGACGTCCCGCAGTTCGAGGGAGTTGAAGACCAAGCCTTCGAGGAGTACAAACAGCAGGAGCAAGGCCAAGAAGGCAAGTCGTGTCCTTGATCACTACCTTTTCATCCTATACACCTTTACTTTCTCGTACTCAACATTTATGCTATGCACATGTTAAGATTAAATTGATGGGTCCCAATTAAGGTTCGCCTAGATTGAATTACCTTTGCCTTGACCAAACCGGGTTACTTTATGTTGGGTAGCTCATGCTTAGTGCTTACTTGGTGTGGTGGTTTAACTAAACACATTGTTTAATCTTGCTTTACTTCCGTTATACCTTTCATTAATACAAGATCATGTATGATTAATCGGAACATGGAGCGACCACCCAGGAAAACAGTGCTACCACAAGACTAAATGGCTCTGGTCTTGGCTGAATAATTAGAAACTCTAGTTTGGGGTAACCTTACCGAAAGGGCAAGAGGGGAGGCGTTGATGGGATATAGCACTCACTCTCTTGGGAAGTGGGCTTGGCTAAGACACTATACCCTCTAGGGGACTGCTATGTTTCGCTTCGACCTGAAACCTTAGCGGGTTATCACATTGCTAGCGAATCTTTGTAAAGGCCTCGTAGCGTCCCTATGCAATCACACCTCGGAAGTGTGGTATGGTGCCTTGCAAACACCGCATGGTTGGGTCCAAAGTTCTTTTGAACTTTTACGCGACTTGTGGGTAAAGATGTGCCACCTCTGCAGAGTGTAAAACTGATCGATCAGCCGTGCTCACGGTTAAGAGCGGCATGGACCCTCACATGATAATATTATCGGAAGATGGATTTAACTTGTTGTCATTTCATGCATATGTTGTTTACTTTATTTATGATCATGTTTAATTTCGGGTGGTATGAACTTATACTTAGTTAATTGCTAATAAAACTTGACCAACTTAATTAAAAGTGAATGCTAATTATGCCTTAGCCATACCTTGATTTGCCTTACACTACACTATTCCCCATGACTTGTTGAGTACCAACCATAAGTGTACTCACCCTTGCAAAACCGCTGTTCAGACCAAGCTAATTGGGAGGAGGAGTATCTACACGACTTTGAGGAGTTTTAGGCGTACGTTTCTTCAGTCAGCTGCCTGTGGAGTCGTCGTCGTCTTTGGAGTTCCGCTGCGTAATAAATTAGGCTTATGTTTTATTGAGACTTTTGGTCATGTAATAATGTTTAATACTCTCTCTATTCGATTTAGCACTGTCTTTGTTATTCACTATTGTCGTACATGTGTGTAACTTGATCCTGGCGCACATGTATTTGATGCACTCGATTTTGTCCTTAAAATCGGGTGTGACAAAAGTGGTACCAGAGCCGTGTTGACTGTAGGACGTTAGCCTGTTGGAGGTATGCCCTAGAGGCAATCATAGAGATGATGATATTCCATTTGTATCCATGATTTGTATATATTGTGTTCATTGAATATCCATTAAAGGCTACTTGAATTGATTTGCAATTATGTGAATTGTATGTGAAACTCTTTACTTGTATGGTTATTCTAAAGTTGTCCCTAGTCGGAGTTCATGTGAGGACACACATGAATATTAGACTAGCACATGTATTAGTTGATGACTATGTTTCACAAGTCATGGACATGGAGATGTTGAACTAATAATGTGGACACATGTGGAGACATGTGTTAGGACTGACCCAACACGAGAAGTAGTTCTCTCTTTAAACAACATATACGCTTTATCCTTAGACCTGAGATTGTCGCATGTATTCTAGATGTGGATTGACCTACTTAGGGGGTATCAAACGCTACGCCGTAACAGGGTAGTTATAAAGGTAGCTTTCGGGTTTGTCAAGAAGCATGCTATGAGACATGGTCAATCAAGATGGGATTTGCCCCCCTCTGATTGAGAGTGATATCTCTGGGCCCCTCGAGTGATCGGATCAGAAAATGCATGGCCATGCTACGTACGGTTATGAGTTAACCTACAAAGGGATTCCGAATCACAGGATCGAGAAAGAGCGGTCGGCTTGAAGCTAGACCAAATATCGTGAGGCAAAGGGAATAGCATGTATATTATGTTGTGATGGTTCGTCTGATATGATCTTCGTATGCGTATAGGAGTTGGCACGTCTTGCTAGAGGCCGCTACCGACTATTGGGCCGAGTAGGAGTACTCGGGCCATGTCTATACGTATCCGAACCCATAGGGTCACACACTTAAGGGGCTGGAAGCCCAATTCGGATCTGATCCGAGTTGGATTAGGTTTAGGAGTACTAATGGTCCTCGGATCCAGAGGCCCATCAGGAACCCCTATAAATAGAGGGGTGGGGGCACCCTAGGGTTTCACACCTTTTGGCGAAACACTTCTGCCGCGCCTCCCACGCCCTCGCCTGTTGCAACTCGCGGATCTAGCAGTCCGGCTTGCAACGCTTCCTCCCTGCACGTGTGGATACCTTGGAGGTGTTGCGCCTGCAGCACTTTGACGAGCCATCGACGAGCCGCCGACGAGCCACGACGAGCCGACGACGAGCCGCGGCACCGGAGGCGATCTTGCTGTGCACGTGGACGAGCTGCTGAGGAGCTGCTGGACGTGATCGACTACGTACGACTACGTTGATCGACTACGTACGACTACGTGATCGTCTTCACTGCACCGACGCATATCTGCATCTTCCGCACCAGTAGTGCGTCGAGTGGTAATCCCGTGATCCTTATACGGCAGTTCTTCCTGGTTATACGCGGTAGAAATTTTGATTTGCGCTAGCGTAGCCTACCTCGTATCCCAACAGTGGTATCAGAGCCGTAGCTGCTTAGTTTTGGATTCGGGATGTGTGCATATGGAGATATGCGAGTTCTCTGTTTGATCTATGTCCTGATTTCGTGCCCTTGCTACAATGGTAGTGTAACGACATACTCCTACCGGTCGGTTTCCGCCATCGGAGTTAAGTGATACACGTAAACCCAGTTGCAGTGAGGGAAGATCAATATGATTGGTCGAATCGAGATCCAGGGTCATACGCCAGGCGCATTAGATGTGCTATAGTAGATGGGATCTACTGCCGGGGTCGGGATTTTGCCGTATGCGCATGCTTCGGTAAATCAGCCGTAACTTTTCGGTACGATCTCGGATCGGGGCGATTTCTATACGAAAATTGATCTACAGAAAAAGTTACACATGAATTTCAACCGCTTCGCCATTTTCGGCGAAATTAGATTTCCCAAATTCGGCTTGGAAGATGGAGTTTCGGGCCTCCGAAGTTTGGAACGTTAGGACGCCTAACTCTCTTTTGCAGGATGTATGTATATATCTTGTGATCAGTATGGCCCCCTTGTGTATGTGATGCATGTGTGTAACTAATTCGTGACCTGCGTGTCGCGCGTACGGCAACACGGCAGGAGCCATATGTGTTGTCACTTTATTGTAATTAATGGTCTGCGTACCAATCTGTGATGATCCAAGCAACTATGTAATCTTCATTACTAGATTCTTTACTAGCTATTAGGCGTAATAGCATGGTCTAGTTCTTGGAGGACTCATCACCAGGAGAATGGCGCACATGGAACATGGAGATGGAGATCACCATGGTGAACAGGTTCTATGGAGATGGAGATCACCATATGAAAACGGGCCATACTGTGTCACAACTGTGTGAATGCTATTCTGTTTTATGTTTTACTTTCTGCATGCTGTGATGTTAGAAGTAGAACGATCCCTCACAAAGTTTAAGTTAGTATGCCCTCCCAACTAAAACTTGCACCGTCCCATGTCTTGTACAATTAGTGGTGGGTCTATGAAATTAGGGTGCCACTAGTTTTCCTTGACTAGACGGGTTTGTGTCGGACACGTACACGCATAAGGGTTGGTTTGCTTAACAAGGTTATCTTAACGGTTAAGGACCTTGGGGCATAAAGGTTGGGCGCCGAGACATGGAGATGTCACCCAACAACAGGAGTCATATGTGATATGATTAGCAAAAGTTGCTTACCGATCTACCTCGTTTGCTAGCGGTGATGCTAAAGCTCACTAGTAGACTTGTTAGTGGATCCTGAATCACTAAGTTTCAATAGAGGGATATTGATTTTAGTGGGAGTAGATTCTGTTAAATAGTTTAATGTAATTTGCTCTATCATGGATACGTTTGTCTTAGTGTATTTTGCATTACCTTTGTTGTAGATTAAATGGCACGTAGCAACACCACCACATCGTTTGCTTTGCGTTCGGTCCTTGAGAAGGACAAGTTGAATGGAACAAACTACTCGGATTGGATCCGCAACCTGAGAATTGTTCTCAGGGCTGAGAAAAAGGAAGATGTTCTAGACAACCCACTACCAGAAGAACCTGCTGAGGATGCACCCGCTGCTGCTAAGAATGCTTACAAGAAAGCATGTGATGCTAACCTCGAAGTAAGCTGCCTTATGCTTGCTTGCATGGAACCCGAGCTGCAGATGCAGTTCGAAACAAACCATGAGGCGCACGATATGATCGTGGCGCTTAGAGACATGTTCCAAACACAGGCCAGGACTGAAAGGTTCAATGTGTCTAAGGCCTTTGTTGAGAGCAAGCTAGCAGAAGGCGCAGCAGTAGGACCACACGTAATCAAGATGGTTGGTTACACTCAACGGTTGGAGAAGCTAGGCTTCCCACTGGGCCAAGAGTTGGCCACTGATTTCATTCTTTCATCTCTTCCGGCTAGCTATGGGAACTTCATCTCGAACTACCATATGCATGGGACGGAGAAGGGTCTGAATGAGCTGTGTGGTATGCTCAAGACAGCAGAGGCTGACATTAAGAAAAGCGCTAGTACCAGCCATGTGATGGCGATACAGAACAAGCCCAGCTTTAAGAAAAAGGGCAATTCTTGGAAGAAGAAGGGCAAGGCTGGAACGTCCAAGCCAAACCCACCGCCCAAGGTTAAAGCTGGACCTGGACCTGCTCCAGATAAAGAGTGCTTTTACTGTCATGAACTTGGTCACTGGAAGAGAAACTGCAAGCAGTACCTAGCTTCCTTGAAGAACGGCGGAAGTAAGAGTACTTCTACCTCAGGTACGCTTGTTGTTTATGTTATAGACAACATATTTCTCACTGATGCAGTTATTAATTCTTGGGTATTTGATACCGGATCGGTTGCTCATATTTGCAATTCGATGCAGGGAATGATAAGAAGTAGAAGCGTGGAAAGAGGAGAAGTTGATTTCCGCGTGGGCAATAATGCAAGAGTTGCTGCTTTGACCGTCGGGACGATGCAACTCCACCTCCCGTCAGGATTTATTATGGAGTTGAATAATTGTTAATTTTTCCTAGTTTAAGTCGAAACATTTTATCTCCTTCATGTTTGATGAAGGATGGTTATTCATTTGCGAGTGAAAACAATGGTTGTGTGATCTCTAAGAATAATATGTTTATGGCTTTTGCACCCATTGTGAATGGATTGTTTGTTTTAAATCTTGATGGTTCACCTGTCTGTAATGTAAGTGCTAAAAGGCCTCGGCCTAATGATTTAAGTCCTACCTACTTGTGGCATTGTCGTTTGGGTCATATAAGTGATAAGCGCATGAAGAAGCTCCATTCTGATGGACTTCTAACTTCGTTTGATTTTGAATCATACGAGACATGTGAGGCTTGCTTGCTAGGCAAGATGACCAAGACGCCTTTCACAGGATTTCCTGAGAGAGCAGTAGACTTGTTGGAACTCGTACATAGTGATGTATGCGGACCAATGAGCACGACGGCTAGAGGAGGATTCCAATACTTCATAACTTTCACTGATGATTTTAGTAGATATGGCTATGTCTACTTGATGAGGCACAAGTCTGAGACCTTTGAAAAGTTCAAGGAATTTCAGAATGAAGTTGAAAATCAGCGTGGCAAGAAAATTAAGGCCTTACGATCTGATCGTGGAGGCGAGTATTTGAGCCACGAGTTTAGCAATCATCTAAAGAGTTGCGGAATTGTTCCACAACTTACGCCGCCTGGAACACCTCAGAGAAACGGTGTGTCCGAGTGACGTAATCGAACTTTGTTAGACATGGTTCGATCAATGATGAGCCAGTCGGACCTACCGTTGTCATTTTGGGGATACGCTCTAGAAACAGCAGCTTTCACACTTAATAGGGTACCATCTAAATCCGTAGTTAAGACACCATATGAGATGTGGACTGGAAAGGTTCCTAGTTTATCTTTTCTAAAGATTTGGGGATGTGAAGTGTTTGTCAAGCGACTTCAGTCGGACAAGATCACACCCAAGTCGGATAAGTGCATTTTCGTGGGATATCCAAAAGAAACTTTGGGATATTATTTCTACAACCGATCAGAAGGCAAAGTGTTTGTCGCTCGGAACGGGGTTTTCCTAGAGAAAGAGTTTCTCAAAGGAGAAAAGAGTGGAAAGACAGTGCATCTTGAAGAAGTTCAAGATGAGCCAATCGGGCAAGAATCAATGAGTGATGCTAACGTAGCAGAACAAGTTGAGATACCCATGGCAAGAGAAGCACCGCCACAACCACGAAGGTCAGCAAGGCTCCGCGAAATGCGAGAAATATTATTGTTGGACAATGATGAGCCTGCGACATATGCAGAAGCAATGATGGACCCAGACTCCGAAAAATGGCAAAGTGCCATGCAATCCGAAATAGAGTCCATGGGAGACAATCAAGTTTGGAACTTGGTTGACCCGCCTGATGGTGTTAAAGCCATAGAGTGCAAGTGGATCTATAAGAAGAAAAAGGACATGGATGGAAATGTTCACATCTATAAAGCACGACTTGTCGCAAAAGGTTTTCGACAAGTTCAAGGAGTTGACTACGACGAGACCTTCTCGCCCGTAGTGATGCTTAAGTCCATTCGGATTATTCTAGCTATAGCTGCATATTTCGATTATGAGATATGGCAGATGGATGCCAAGACAGCTTTCCTGAATGGAAACCTAGCTGAGGACGTGTATATGATACAGCCCGAGGGTTTTGTCGATCCGAAAAATGCTGGAAAGGTATGCAAGCTTCAGAGATCCATTTATGGATTGAAGCAAGCATCTAGGAGTTGGAACATTCGTTTTGATGAAGTAGTCAAAGGGTTTGACTTCACCAATAACGAAGAAGAGTCTTGTGTTTACAAGAAGGTTAGTGGGAGCTCTGTAGTATTTCTAATCTTATATGTGGATGACATATTACTGATTGGAAATAACATTCCTATGCTTGAGTCCGTAAAGACTTCACTGAAAAATAGTTTTTCGATGAAGGACTTAGGGGAAGCGGCATATATTCTGGGTATTAAGATCTATAGAGATAGATCGAGAAGGCTTATAGGTTTAAGCCAAGATACTTACATTGACAAAGTGTTGAAGCGGTTCAGCATGGAAGAGGCAAAGAAAGGGTTCTTGCCTATGTCACATGGCATACATCTCAGCAAGACTCAGTGTCCTTCGACTGCTGATGAGCGGGATCGCATGAGTAGAGTGCCATATGCCTCGGCTATTGGATCTATCATGTATGCAATGATAAGTACTCGTCCAGATGTTTCATATGCGCTAAGTATGACAAGTAGACACCAATCTGATCCAGGTGAGAGTCACTGGACAGCGGTGAAAAACATTCTTAAGTACTTGAGAAGGACTAAAGATATGTTCCTCGTCTATGGAGGTCAGGAGGAGCTCGTTGTAACAGGTTACACCGATGCTAGTTTCCAAACCGACAGAGACGATTCAAAGTCACAATCAGGATTTGTGTTCACGCTAAATGGTGGTGCTGTTAGTTGGAAGAGTTCCAAGCAGGAGACGGTGGCCGATTCTACGACAGAAGCCGAGTACATCGCGGCTTCGGAAGCCGCGAAGGAAGGTGTTTGGATAAGGAATTTCCTCATTGAGCTTGGTGTGTTCCCGAATGCGTCCAGCCCATTGAATCTCTACTGTGATAATAATGGGGCAATTGCGCAAGCAAAGGAGCCAAGGAACCACCAGAAGAACAAACACGTAATGCGGCGATTTCATCTCATTCGAGACTTCATTAACCGGGGTGAGATCAAGATATGCAAAATACACACGGATCTGAACATTTCTGATCCGTTGACAAAACCACTCCCGCAGGCTAAGCATGATGCGCATGTAAGAGCTATGGGTATTAGGTACCTTCTAGATTGACTCTAGTGCAAGTGGGAGACTGTTGGAGGTATGCCCTAGAGGCAATCATAGAGATGATGATATTCCATTTGTATCCATGATTTGTATATATTGTGTTCATTGAATATCCATTAAAGGCTACTTGAATTGATTTGCAATTATGTGAATTGTATGTGAAACTCTTTACTTGTATGGTTATTCTAAAGTTGTCCCTAGTCGGAGTTCATGTGAGGACACACATGAATATTAGACTAGCACATGTATTAGTTGATGACTATGTTTCACAAGTCATGGACATGGAGATGTTGAACTAATAATGTGGACACATGTGGAGACATGTGTTAGGACTGACCCAACACGAGAAGTAGTTCTCTCTTTAAACAACATATACGCTTTGTCCTTAGACCTGAGATTGTCGCATGTATTCTAGATGTGGATTGACCTACTTAGGGGCTATCAAACGCTACGCCGTAACAGGGTAGTTATAAAGGTAGCTTTCGGGTTTGTCAAGAAGCATGCTATGAGACATGGTCAATCAAGATGGGATTTGCCCCTCTCTGATTGAGAGTGATATCTCTGGGCCCCTCGAGTGATCGGATCAGAAAATGCATGGCCATGCTACGTACGGTTAAGAGTTAACCTACAAAGGGATTCCGAATCACAGGATCGAGAAAGAGCGGTCGGCTTGAAGCTAGACCAAATATCGTGAGGCAAAGGGAATAGCATGTATATTATGTTGTGATGGTTCGTCTGATATGATCTTCGTATGCGTATAGGAGTTGGCACGTCTTGCTAGAGGCCGCTACCGACTATTGGGCCGAGTAGGAGTACTCGGGCCATGTCTATACGTATCCGAACCCATAGGGTCACACACTTAAGGGGCTGGAAGCCCAATTCGGATCTGATCCGAGTTGGATTAGGTTTAGGAGTACTAATGGGCCTCGGATCCAGAGGCCCATCAGGAACCCCTATAAATAGAGGGGTGGGGGCGCCCTAGGGTTTCACACCTTTTGGCGAAACACTTCTGCCGCGCCTCCCACGCCCTCGCCTGTTGCAACTCGCGGATCTAGCAGTCCGGCTTGCGACGCTTCCTCCCTGCACGTGTGGATACCTTGGAGGTGTTGCGCCTGCAGCACTTGGACGAGCCATCGACGAGCCGCCGACGAGCCACGACGAGCCGACGACGAGCCGCGGCACCGGAGGCGATCTTGCTGTGCACGTGGACGAGCTGCTGAGGAGCTGCTGGACGTACGTACGACTACGTTGATCGACTACGTACGACTACGTGATCGTCTTCACTGCACCGACGCATATCTACATCTTCCGCACCAGTAGTGCGTTGAGTGGTAATCCCGTGATCCCTATACGGCAGCTCTTCCTGGTTATACGCGGTAGAAAATTTTGATTTGCGCTAGCGTAGCCTACCTCGTATCCCAACATAGCCTAGTTAGAAAATAGTCGTATTTAAGGATTATAATAATCTCTTACTACATACTTTTTCTTGTGAATTCCATGAATCTTTCCAATGTCTAAATACTAAGATATTAAGTTGCCTGTCATCTTTTATTATCATCTTGGTTCGTTCAAAATTTTATTCTAAATTTTTTTTCTTCTTTCTTTCTGTTAGATGGCTCGCACCCGGTTGACAGCACGCAAGAGCACCCGTCCCTTGTGTCATGGCATCGCATCGTATCATCCAAAGGAGCCTAGGGACGAGGAGGAAGACGAAGAATACTACTTCCAGCACCCGGGAGATGACACTGACGAGGACGCCGTGCCCGTGGAGCAGGAGACAGCACCGTCACCAGCACCGACACCAGCACCGTCACCAGCACCGGCACCAGCACCTGCACCAGCCCCGGGGCCCGTACCGGTCGTCGACTTATCGGATGAAGAGCCCGAACCAGATTCCGAGCCCGAGAGATGGATCAAGTGGGTGAAGGAAGACTATGGCCAAGGAGTGCACATGGCCGACATACTCAGGTGGACTTGTCATCACTTGGGGTACAGCATGAGGCCTATCTACAAGTGTGCTCAGTTCACCCACCCTCGCTATCCCACTTTTTGGGAGGTGAAGGTTATCCTTCGTGAGGAGCATGAAAGAGGATGGGAGGTGATGGCTGTTCACCATGATGTGGCGACGAGAAGGACCATGGAGTCCGGCATTGCCGAGGTAGCTAGGAGGGCACTTGAGGTCCTCTCCCACAAGGAACGGCCACGGCTACAATACACATATCGTCGGTTGCTTCCATCCAGAGCTAGTGGAGAAGCAAGAACCTTCATAGCTACTCATGATGGGGTTGACATGGCCACGGATTTTCTTCGCAAGTACTTGTCGGCAACTCTCACCGCTTTGAATGAAGCAAACAACCACATATTTGAGCTTCAACGGGAGCTTCATGAAGTTAGGTGGGAGAGAGATGCGCTAGTGGCTTCCGCGACGGGGGCACCGCCGCCGCAAGAGGATGCTGATTTTCCCACTTCGTCGCCGTCACCTAAGCGTCCCCGCTACGACTCGCCCGACGCCGCCGCAGAAGATCTCTAGGAGTTAGGAGTGTTTAGCTTAAATTTTTGTAATCGTTAGTCGTCGCTCGAGTGTGTTAGTTAAAGTGTGCTTAGATGCTTGGTTTTGTGTTACATGTTTGAGTTGGATCTTAGTAATAAAAGTTCTTGGTTGGGTTTTAGTTCTGTTCTAAATCAGCTTCTAATCTTTCTTAATCATGATCTCCCATTTGTCTAAATCTATCTATCATGCAAGCTATGCGATGTTCAACTCTGCTCTCGACATTAATTGACACGTCAGTACTGTTTTAATTATACCTCGAGCTACAGAAGTCCAAATGACATGAAATAAGTGGGGTTAGTTTCAGAATTTCGAGGAGTATTTTCTGTAAAGTTTTCAGAATTTTTTGAGGATCTATCTGGGAGATGTATACGAATTAGTAGAGCAATCAGAATCTGAAACTGTCGACCGACACTGTCAGCTTGTTAATTTTGTAACCCGAGATCTAGAAGTCCGATTGAAGTGATTCCAGTTGAGTTGGTTTAAAAATTTAATAAGTTACGACTTGATAATTTTTCAGTAATTTTGGACACTTCTTCTGACGGCCACATCTAATTTAACGGAGCTAACAGAATCTATTTTACTTTTATATCTTGTCGCTTTATCTTTCTCAGTTATTCCTTCACACACCTATCTAAATCTATTGTCTCTAACGCTCAGATGGTAAACACCAGATCCAGATCAGGAGTTGACCGTCCCGCAGTGCCTCGTCATAGGGACAACAGCAGCAATCCCAACCCCGCTCCGCAACAGAATCAGCAAGCACCTGCAGGGATGGAGCAGTTTCTAGCAGCCCAGACTCAGCTTCTCGCCGGACTGACCAACACCGTGGCAGCCTTACAAGCTCAGCTGAACAACAACAACAACAACAACAACAACCAGCAGCAGCCACCGCCAAGGGACAGGCACAGGGAGTTCATGAGCCACAAGCCCCCAACGTTTTCACATTCTCTAGACCCGTTAGATGCTGATGACTGGTTAAAAACCGTGGAGAAGATGCTGAATATCACCCAGTGTTCTGATAGGGAGAAGGTCCTGTATGCTTCAGGACGCCTGGAAGGGCCAGCTGCAGATTGGTGGGATGCTTACACCACCACCCATGCCAACGCTAATGGCATTACCTGGGAGGAATTCAGGACTAACTTCAGAAGTCACCATATTCCTTCTGGATTAATGAAGCTCAAAAAGAAGGAGTTCCTTGCTCTTAAGCGGGGTAAAATGACAGTGGCTGAGTACAGGGACAAGTTTGTCCAGTTGTCCCGCTATGCACCTGAAGATGTTGCTAATGATGAGCAGAAGCAGGAGCTGTTCTTGGATGGTTTGATTGGACCACTCCAATACCAACTGATGTCGCACACCTTCCCTAGCTTCCAGAAGATGCTAGACAAAGCAATTGGCCTAGAGCACAAGAGGAACGAGCTTGGGGAGATGAAGAGGAAGTTCAACTCCCAGTCACCGTCAGGAAGCAACACCCGCCCTCGCTTTGCTCCACAGCAAGGGACACCGCTCCGCACAGGGGGTCCAAGTGGGAATTTTAGGCAGCAGTCATTCCAGCGCCCCACTCAGCAGTCATTCCAGCGCCGCAGCCCTCAGTTCCAGCGTCTGGGGATGCAGACTATGCAGACTTCGCGCCCCAGCTTTCCGCAGAATCGCCAGATGACTCCTGCAGGCGTTCCAGTGAGGCCCAATGCTCCAGGGGGTAACACTTGCTACAAGTGTGGTGAAGTTGGCCACTATGCCAACGCTTGTCCTAAGAGGAGTGTGCCGTCCACCCCCGTGCAGAATAATAACACTCCTCGGCAGAACCCGCAAGCGCAGCAGTCAAGGAACGTAACCAAACCCCGCAGCGCGCTCAAGGACAGCAGAACTATGTGCGTGGTAAGCTAAACCACGTGGATGTTGATACTACTCAGGAGGCTCCAGACATTGTGCTCGGTATGTTTCTTGTCAACTCAGCACCCGCCTCAGTATTATTTGATTCTGGAGCATCCCATTCTTTCATTACTGCACAGTACGTAGCTAAGCATAACATGCCCATTAGTACCATGCCACGCCATATGCTAGTCAGTTCACCAGGGGGAAACATGAAAGCATTATATCAATGTAACCAAGTGAACCTCAAGATAATCGGCAGAGATTTCCCGGGTAATCTTATAGTGTTGGAATCAAGTGGAATTGATGTGATACTCGGTATGGGATGGTTGAGCAAGTTTGACGCAGTGATATAGTGGGCAAAAAGGTCGGTTCTTCTCACAAGCCCAGCAGGGGAAAGAATTGAATTTGTGGCTACTATACCTTCAGTAGCAGATTACGCCGTTAATCAGTTGGCTGGAAGATCTTTGGAAGATATCAAAGTGGTGTGTGACTACTCGGATGTGTTCCCCGACGATTTACCAGGTATGCCACCTGACCGTGAAATTGAATTTGCTATTGATCTTTTACCTGGTACTGCACCTATCTCCAAACGCCCTTATAGAATGTCGGTTGAGCAATTAAAAGAATTGAAACAACAATTAGAGGAATTATCAGCAAAATAGTTTATTCGGCCTAGTTCATCACCATGGGGAGCACCGGTTATCTTTGTGCCAAAGAAGGACGGTACTCAGAGGATGTGTGTGGATTATAGAGCACTGAATGAGGTAACCGTCAAGAATAAGTACCCATTGCCTCGCATCGAGGATCTGTTTGATCAAATGAGAGGAGCCAAGGTATTCTCTAAGATCGACTTGCGATCGGGTTATCATCAATTGAAGATTAGGCCGTCCGACATACCCAAGACTGCTTTTACTTCCAGATATGGTCTCTTTGAGTACACGGTAATGTCATTCGGGCTGACAAATGCTCCAGCTTACTTCATGTATCTGATGAATAAGGTATTTATGGAGTACCTGGATAAGTTCGTTGTGGTGTTTATTGATGATATCATGATTTACTCCAAGAGTGAGGAAGAACATGAGGAACATTTGAGGTTAGTGCTTCAGAAGTTGAGGGAGCATCAGTTGTATGCAAAATTCAGTAAGTGTGAGTTTTGGTTAAAGGAGGTCTCTTTCCTTGGTCATATCATCTCCGACGGTGGAATTGCAGTGGATCCAGGCAAGGTCAGGGATGTTTTGAAGTGGAAACCGCCGCAGACAGTAACTGAGATTAGGAGTTTTCTCGGACTTGCAGGCTATTACCGCAGGTTCATTGAAGGATTCTCCAAGATAGTGAAACCCCTCACTACGCTACTAGAAAAAGGAAGGGAATTCAAATGGACAGAGGCATGTCAGGCCAGTTTTGAGGAACTGAAGAAAAGGTTGACCACAGCTCCAGTATTGGTAATGCCAGATCTGCACAAGGGATTTGACATATATTGTGATGCATCACGATAGGGTTTAGGCTGTGTCCTAATGCAGGAAGGTCATGTGATCGCCTATGCTTCTAGGCAGTTGAGGAAACATGAGCAAAATTACCCAACTCATGATTTGGAGTTAGCCGCAGTGGTACATGCCTTGAAGATTTGGAGACACTATAATCTGGGGACTAAGTGTCAGATCTATACCGATCACAAGAGTCTCAAGTATATCTGCACTCAGAAGGACCTTAATCTGAGACAGCGACGATGGTTAGAGCTTATCAATGACTATGATCTGGAGATTTACTATCATCCTGGTAAGGCTAATCTGGTTGCAGACGCTTTGAGTCGGAAGGGTCATGCTAACTTAGCCTTAGCATTCCAGCTACCTGATGAGTTGATGAAAGAATTTGAGAGGCTCAACTTGAGCGTCGTGGCGCATACTGAGGGAGCAACGATGGAAGTGGAGTCGACTTTGGAGCAAGAGATACGAAAGGGACAACTTGAGGATGCCAAGGTCAAGGAAATTAAGGAGATGGTAAAGGAAGGAAGAGCCACAGATTTTACAGAAGACTCTCAGGGAACCTTATGGGTCAAAGGAAGGATTTGGGTACCCGATGTGGGAAATCTTCGTGAGACGATCTTGAAAGAAGCTCATGATTCAGCCTATTCCATTCACCCCGGAAGTACCAAGATGTATCAGGATCTTAAGCAGAGGTATTGGTGGCTCGGAATGAAGAAAGATGTAGCTGCACATGTAGCTGTTTGCGACATATGTCAAAGGGTTAAAGCTGAACACCAGGGGCCGGCTGGATTGCTTCAGCTGTTAAAAGTGCCTGAATGGAAGTGGGAAGAAATCAGCATGGACTTTATAGTTGGGTTGCCCCGCACTCAAGCTGGTTACGACTCAATTTGGGTTATTGTTGACAGGTTGACAAAGGTAGCACACTTCATTCCAGTAAAGACTACACACTCTGGGGCAAGGTTAGTAGAGTTGTATATGTCAAGAATAGTGTGTTTGCATGGTGTGCCCAAGAAGATTGTGTCTGACCGAGGTCCTCAGTTCACGTCACGCTTCTGGCAGAAGTTGCATGAATCTCTAGGTACAAGATTGAATTTCAGTTCCGCTTATCACCCTCAGACGGATGGACAGACTGAGCGAACAAATCAAATACTGGAAGATATGTTGAGAGCATGTGCATTGAAGCATGGAGGCAGTTGGGATAAGAGTTTACCCTATGCAGAGTTCTCCTATAATAACAATTATCAAGCCAGTCTCAAAATGTCGCCGTTTGAAGCTTTGTATGGTAGAAAGTGCAGAACACCCCTTTATTGGAGTTAAACAGGAGAGAGTCAGTTATTAGGGCCAGAAATTATACAAGAGGCAGAAAGACAGGTCCAGATCATCCGAGAAAACTTGAGGACTGCACAATCTCGACAGAAGAGTTATGCTAACACCAGGAGAAGAGAATTGACCTTTGAGGTAGGTGATTATGTGTATCTCAAGGTATCGCCCATCAGGGGTATGCGCAGATTTAAGGTCAAAGGAAAGTTGTCACCTCGATTCATCGGTCCATTCAAGGTTCTTGAGAGAGTGGGACAGGTAGCCTATCGATTGGAGTTGCCTAATCAATTGTCAGATGTACACGACGTGTTCCATATCTCACAACTTAAGAAGTGCCTCAGAGTTCCCGAGGAACAATTGCCAATGGAGGAATTGAATGTTCAGGATGACCTCACTTACACGGAATACCCCATTAAGATTTTGGATACTTTGGAAAGGGTTACAAGAAGCCGGACGATCAGAATGTGCAAGGTTCAGTGGAGTCACCATACATAGGACGAGGCAACTTGAGAAAGAGAGGACGATTTACAGAAGGAATTTCCCCATCTCTTTGCAGGATCTTCTGAATCTCGAGGACGAGATTCTTCTTAAGGGGGGTAGGATTTGTAACACCCAAATTTTTGAAGAATTCAAATTCATTAAAATTTGCTCAAATTAGGGTGTCGTTTAAATTCTAGGCATTTAATTTCATTTTCTTTAATTTAATTAATTCATCATAGGAATTATTTGTGCATTCATGCTGGAGCATAATTTTTGATTGTTGGAGTTTGAACCAAAATTTGAATTTCAAATTTAAATTCAATTTCCAAAACCATTTCCTTTTCCTTTTCCTTTTTCTTTTTCTTCTTCTCCTCCTGGGCCGCATCCTTCTTTCCTCCCGTTCCTCTTTTTCTTTCGGCCCAGCTGCGCAGCAGCTTCCTCCGACCTTTTTCCTCTTCGCTGGCCCGCGAACCCCCTCGCCCGTGCGGCCTGCCACTCCGCCTCCAGCCGGCCTGCGAAGCTCGCCGCTCGGCCTGCTCCACCCGTCACCGGCCGCTTTTCCTCTCCGCAGCCCGCGAGGCAACACTGGCCCCACAACCGCTTCGGCCTGCCTACCGCCTGCTACCGCCGAAAGGTGGGACCCGCCATCGTCTCCCACCTCCGGCCGGACTCTCCTCCGCCCGCAACCGCTGCGCGAGATCTCCGGGTGGGCGCCGCCTTCCCCAACCGATTTGAATCGGGACCGTCTCTATCCCTTGACGCGCAAGCCGCCGCTCTCCGCCCCTATATAAACCGCCGCCCCTCCCGGTCTCCATCAGCCGCACCCACAACACCCAAAACCCTAACGCAAGCTCCAGCGCCGCCGCCTCTTCCCCGCCGTCAAGCGCCGCCTCCGGTGAGCTCCGATCGCCGTAGACCCCTAAAACGAGTTCGCCGCATCCTCCTCTTTCTTCTGGTGCAACCCCGGCGCCAAACCATGCCCCGGAGCGCCGTTTCGCCTACTACGGCGACCCCGCCGCCGCTCGCCGCCGCTCGCCGCCGATCGCTGCCGCTCGCCGCCGGCGCCGCGATGTCATCGTCGACCGTGGCCGTCAGATCTTGATCCGACGGCCGATAGCGAGTCAATCCGACCGCGTAAAGGTCAACCACGCCGCGCCGCGCCGCTTTTGCTCTTAAGCCCCCGCCTTTCCGCAAATCAACCCGCGGT
>NC_028452.1:42649738-42692767 GCF_000263155.2 Setaria italica | reverse complement strand
GGGGAGGGGGGATCGTTTTCCTGATATTTTGCTCGGAATGTGGGGAAGGAAAGATGGAATCACCAGGAATCACTGTTTCCAATTCCGGAGGGAGCCAAACATGGTGACCTTGAAAACTAATTTCAGTTCCAGCAGATTCCAATGAAACAAACAGGCCCTATGAGGTCCTAAGATGTTATCGAGGCTTCTATGATGGAAAACTAACCACTATCTTAGTATATTTTGCGTGGACCTGCATTTCCTGACTTTTGAAATTTAAACGTGTCAATACCTTAAAACACCTTTGCAACGCCGGGTCAGGTCGAGCAATGGAAGTTCAAATACGAGCATGCTTAACGTTTCAAAGCACGACCTTTAAGAGAAACACACTTTTCCGTTAGTGATAGAACATGCTGATAACACGTGTGCGATGACATATACTCCAATTAACACATTTTGCTAATACTATGTGTACGGTGGATGACCTTTTACACTCCCTGTCAGGAGGAGAAGTTTGACACTTTTCCAACTGGTCGAGCAGCTCAATACCAAGCTGACATCTGGCACTGCGATCAGTCAGCAAAATCGGCAGTGACTTTTCTCGTCACGCCGCTTCCAAGCCACACCCACACACACTTCTCCATAGTCCATACTCCATACCACGGGGCCACGAGCAAATTTGGAAGCCGCCTCTCCACCAGTCTCGTCGCCGCCGCATCCGCCGGCCGTCGACCTCCCACCGTCCGGCGACTCCCGCTCTCAGCTCCGGGGCCGCCGGCTCTCCCGCGGCTGCGGCTGCGGCTGCGCTGAGCTCCCCGGGGCGGCGGTTTGGCTTCGTCCCGCGCGGCGCCCCTCGCCGATCTTATCGGTTGGTTGCCGTTCCCTTTCATTCGGATTGCGAAGTATAGCTAGCTAGATAGCTCTGTGCCTGCAGTTTGAAATCTTTTGGTTGTTCCAGAGGATTGTTATGGCATCTCGATACTAGCACTCTGTGTCCCCCCAAACAAAAGGATGTTATTTGGTAGCACTCTAATTTCTACACAATCCATGGGGGCTAAGCTGCTAGCATTGTGCATTTCTATGGTCCTCGTAGTGGTCTCTTGTTTAAATTAAGTCAACAACGATGCATTTGTTTGTCTATTTGCGTACGGTCATATTATTCAACTTGGCATGTATCGTATTGTGAAGTTTTCATATGATCAGTGTTCAGCGTCAATTGGTGTGGTTGCGCTTGCTTGAGTAGCATTCGTTCTTGTACTATTAGGTGACCTGTCCTGTCCACGGTGAGGTTACTGACCCTGCACACTGAAGAGTAACCGGTTCCATAGAAATTGTGATCTGTGGAGTCACTTGTGCATCTTGAATAGGTTGCATTTTGACAGGAGGTGCGAGAGGAATTTTGTGCTAAATCATGCGCTATTTGAGTATTCAGGCCATTTGCTTTTGTAATACTTGTCACTTGTGTGTTGTGCTTCAAAGTTTTACCAAGTTACCTGGGTCCGTATCCATCGCTTTTTCGTATCTTGTTATGCTCACACAAACACTAATTACATGCTCCTTCCTTTTACCTTTCTTTGTTTATCATGCTGCAACATGGACTTTTGATTTGCTATGGTATTTCTGGATTTCGCTACACCCACCAAACTTCCAACAGATGGCGAGCGCCTTGACGGGGGTGATGACCGAGGTCATCGGCAAGCTCATGGTTCTGCTCGGGGAAGAGTACACCAAGCTGACAGGCGTGCAGAGGGAGGTGAACTTTATGAAGGATGAGCTGAGCAGCATGAATGCCCTTCTTCAGAGGTTGGCAGAGGTGGACCATGACCTTGATCTGCAGACCAAGGAGTGGAGGAGACAAGTGCAGGAGATGTCTTACGACATAGAGGATTGTATCGACGACTTTATACATCGCATTGGCCACAATGGCATGGATGATTCTGCAGGCCTTGTCCGTAGGGTGGTTCAACAGCTTAAGGCGCTGAGGGCTCGCCATCAAATCGGCAACCAAATCCAGGAGCTCAAGGCACGTGTTGAAGATGCTAGCAAGCGCCGCATGAGGTACAAGCTTGATGATCGTGCCTTTCAGTCTAGCACCACAGCTGCCATCGATCCTCGTTTGCCTTCACTGTATGCTGAGCCAGATGTGCTTGTCGGTATTGAACGGCCAAGAGATGAGCTTGTCAAGTTGCTAATGGACGGGGAGGGGGTGTCAGTACAGCAGCTCAAGGTGATATCTGTTGTGGGTCCTGGGGGTCTTGGTAAAACCACGCTTGCAAATGAAGTGTACCGTAGACTGGAAAACCAGTTTCAGTGTCAAGCTTTTGTTTCTCTGTCACAGCAGCCTGATGTAAAGAAGATCTTAAGAAACATACTCTCTCAAGTCAGCCAGCAGGAGTATTTAAACATGGAAATGTGGGACGAGGAAAACTTCATCAACGCAATCCGAGAATTTCTAAAGAACAAGAGGTATGTCAATGGATTCAAAATGGTAACTTGATTATTAGTAACAGATCCTCTCTAAATCAATATCCGTTTCTATTTGTAGCTAAGGAGGTTAGTTTTATATACTAGTTGCATATAGATAAGCCATTATGTTCATTTCCACTGCTTCAGTTTAATAAGATACATAATGTAAGGCGCTTTGTGCTTCAAGAAACATATCCCTTCAGATTTTGGAAGGCGTTCAAATTTACCATCAAGTATATTTGATTTAATTTTAACTCAGTTACAGTAAGATCATACTTTTTTACTTGTTTCTGTAGCAAAAAAAGATGTGGTTATATGTGCTAAGCTGTTAATCATGTGACTCGCTTCCTCACATGTTGTGTGGCTTCAGGCCGACTTTATCTGTTGTCTTCTTGTTTTTGCCTCCTCAAATCCTTACTAATATATATATCTTATGACCATACAACCTCATGTTAATTGCTACTCACCGAAATATGTGGTTGTTTCTACAACTATGACACTAAAACATGCAATTTTTTGGAATTTATACAACACAATTATGGAAGATAGTTATTTCCGTACTCCATAAATGGAGAAAAACACATAAGATCATCTGGTCAGCTCTTGCTTGTTTTACAATCTTTGGACTTGTTTTAGAATCTTTGTAAATATTTTTTCGTTGAGTGCAGAGGCATTTTCCTTTCTTTCTCTGATTACATCCATATAGTTTGACATCAGTAGATATGGCACTTTATTATTCTTGCAGCTCTTCCTAATTCGTAGATTATATGCGCTTGGTAGGTACTTCGTTGTTATTGATGATATATGGAGTACTCAAGCATGGAAGACCATCAAATGTGCTTTGTATGTGAACAATTGTGGAAGCAGAATTATGACAACAACACGTATTGTTTCTATAGCCAAGGCTTGTTGCTCTCCTCACCACGATTATGTCTATGAAATAATGCCTCTCAGTACAGATAACTCTAAGAATCTATTCTTCAAGCGAACCTTTGGCTCCAAAGATATATGCCCTCCTCAATTGGAAGAAGTTTCCAATGAAATCTTGCAAAAATGCTGTGGTTCACCACTGGCCATTGTTACAATAGCTACTTTATTGGCTAACAAGGCCAGTACGAAAGAAGAATGGGTTAGGGTGTATAATTCAATTGGTTCAACACTGGAAAATGATCCTGATGTGGAAGAAATGAGAAGGATATTATCACTTAGCTATGATGATCTACCCCACCATTTGAAGACGTGCTTACTCTATTTAAGTATATTTCCGGAAGATTATGAGATTGAAAGGGATCAACTTGTAAAAAGATGGATCGCTGAAGGATTCATTAATATGGAGGGTGAACAAGATTTGGAGGAAATAGGAGAGAAAAATTTTAACGATCTTATCAACAGAAGCATGATTCAACCAATGAAAATCAATTGTGATGGTCGAGTGGCTTCATGCCGAGTCCATGATATGATTCTTGATCTCCTTATATCTAAGTCTGTTGAAGAAAACTTTGCCAGTTTCATCTGTGGAAAAAATAAAAAAATATCGTTACAGGGTAAGGTTCGCAGGCTATCTCTCAACTATTATTCGCAAGAGCATGCCATGGTTCCATCAGCAGCGATCATTTCTCATTGTCGATCACTCAGTATCTTTGGATATTCTGAACAGATGCCTCCTCTTTCGAAGTTTCAAGTTCTTCGAGTACTCGATATAGAAAATGGTGAGGAGATGGAACACAAATATTTTGAACATATAATGAGGCTTTGTCACTTGAAGTACCTGAGACTCCATCTAAGAAGCATTCCTGCACTCCCAGAACAACTTGGAGAGCTGCAGCACTTGAGGACACTGGATCTAGGAGGGACAAAAATTACAAAATTGCCAAAAAGCATTGTTCAGTTGAAAAATCTAACATGTTTGCGTGTTTGCGATCTGGAATTACCTAAAGAAATCGAGAATTTGCGTGCTCTCCATGAGCTTTCAGAGATCAAAATCAACCGAAACTGCTCGGCGTCCTCTTTGCTGGGGCTGGGCTGTCTGACTGAACTGAGGATTCTTCGACTTCGCTGGTCCATTGTCAATGCGAATCCTGAAAGCAAAGTTATTGTCGATAACTTGCTATCATCACTCCGCAAACTTGGCAGACTCAACCTTCGGTCTCTATGCATCCAGAGTTATTATGGTTATTCCATAGATTTCTTGTTGGATTCTTGGTTCCCTACCCCTAATCTCCTCCAGAAGTTTCAGATGAGCTCTAACTACTACTTCCCTAGAATTCCAGCTTGGATAGCATCACTTGGCAGCCTTACCTACCTAGACATCAATGTTGATCCAGTACAGGAGGAGACACTGGAGATCCTTGGAAACTTACCTTCGTTGATGTGCCTCTGGATAACATCAAAGGCAGCAGACCCCAAAGAAAGGCTTGTTGTGAGCAGTAGCATGTTCATATGTCTGAAGGAGTTCCAATTCACCTGCTGGAGGAACAGGGTTGGGCTGATGTTTGAAGCGGGAGCCATGCCAAGACTCGAGAAGCTGCGAGTTCCATTCAATGCATGCAGCGGTCTCAATTTTGGCATAGAGCACCTCTCTTCCCTCAAGCATATTATTATCGAGATCATTTGCAGCGGCGCGACGGTTCATGAAGTGAAGGCATTGGAGGAAGCTATCAGGAACACAGCTGATCTCCTTCCAAACAGACCCACCCTTTTAGTCCGAACATGGGATGAAGAAAATATGGTGGAGGAAAGCATGACTGAAGAGGAGATCCACACAAGCAGATGAATTCAGCATGCAGTATATGTATGTGTACACAGCAAGCATCTCATTTGGCAGTTGCCAAGGTTTTATTTTTCTTTTCTCCTGGGAATAGCTACAGTACAAAGCTGTTTTTTTTTATCAGTGTTATACTACAGATGAAGTATGCATTGTCCAGTCCTCCAGATATGCTACTTGGCATGACATTGCTCCCAATTTTTTAATAAACTTTACGTAATGTTCAAGAAGTGCAGAAGCAGGAGCATGGAAATAAGCTAATATTTAATTGATGTAAATAACGTTTTATGGTCCTCAGTTGATGTCTGTCTTTCATAAATCTGAATCAGTAACTTTTTTTTTTTGGGTACATTGCAAAACTCTTCTTCGCAGAAATCAGGAAGGCAAACCATGCGAAATTCAAAACATTCCTACGCAACTGGTGAATGTTTTCGTGGTCGGAGAATAACCATAGAAAATGGAAGTGTAGTAAAAAAAACAATATTAACGTTACCTCTATGTAGCTCCATTTTCAAATCACTGCGGCAATAACCTCCATGGAGCTACATGGAGCCTGGACCTGATATGTTCAGGAAGCTTAAGAGCTGGTCCAGGCTCTTCGGTAGTTCAGTCAGCTTCTGTTCTGCCTTCTGGAGGTCCCCAGCGCTCTGTACCATGTACCCACGAGCTCCGCCGGAAAAGATTGCAGCGCTTCAGACCACACAAGCATCTCATGTTCTATTCCGTCAAAAGAACACCATCAATTTGGCCCGAACCTTTTTTGGTTAATGTCAAAAGCTCCACACTAGTGTTGATCTTGACATAAGAACCAACATCAAAAAGTTATTTGAAAAGAATGGCTACCGTCAGGTCAAGTCAGGCGACCTCAGGAAAGAACAAAATAGAAAATAGAATTATAGATACTGTAATATCAGCAATATTGTTTTGAAGTTAGCTGACGACTCGTTATAATCATATTATGTGATATTTGTAGCGATGGGTCATATCATCACATGGTTTGTTTCCAGTGCCGCAGTGCCAGCCTGATGTAGCCATCAGGCAAAGCAATTTGTATATAGTACCAGTTAGCAGCCAATTACAGCATTTGTCAGTCCCCGACAAACACACCGGCAACTACAGATACAAGTTACAGATAGCTGGCATCCGGTTTCTGCCCAGCTATGTACCGAGAAAGAAAAAGTCAAAGCAGGAAAAATTAGCCGGCAAAAAAGGAAACCTCATCTTGCTGTAGATGACCCATCAGAGTGACCTGAAACTTTCTACAGGGTCCGAGTCCTCGAGCATCGATGCTGCCTGGAAGCAATCGGCGGCATCAACTAGCCTGCCATCGTGCTTGTGGACCTTCCCCAGGTAGAACCAGGCCATTCGGTTGGTGGGCTCTAGTCTTAGGGCATCCGAGAGAAAACATCTCGCCACAGGGAGATACTTGGGCCCTTTTTTAGCTAGGAGGGCGCCGATGGAAACCTTGGATGGGACATGCTCTATCTCTGTTGAGAGGGCGTTGAAGTATGCAGCCAATGCGTCCTGTATCTTCTCACGCACCTCATGTATGTTACCTGCCAAGTCAAGAAATCATGGTGTCAGATATATGACGAATCAAACATGGGATATTTTTAACTTCCCAGACTTAAGAATATCTTGCTTAAATGAATATTAAATTTCAAAATACATTGGACATAACATATAGTGAATCAATTATTATTTCATATCCATTTATGAGTACAAATAAAAACAGGAAGACATGTACGAGGTATTTCAAATTTCATACATCCCCAATAGCCAGAGGCATAGAAATGATTCGTGAAACACGAATTGTGACCAAAGTCTCTCACCTTCTGCATGAAGGGTTGTCGCAGAGTATGTTTTCAGGGCTTTAGCCTTCTGTAAGCAAATCTCCGCATCTCTCCAGTAGGAAAGACTAGAGTACAAGTTAGCAAGACCTTGCCAAACTTCAAATTCGCTCACTTTGTCCTCATCCTCCTGAAAGAGTTTCCACAAAGCGTAAGACAGCAGGAAGAAATGGAAAGGTATATGGAATGCAATACGATGAAATTAGACTACAGACAGGGTGCATCAAAATGAAAAATTTATGTTATTCCACTTCAGCAGCTAATACAAACACAAATACAGTTTGAAGGACATTGTTTTGGATTGCATTGTTCAGTGTAAGAATCTAGATCCATCTACAGTGTTCAAACTAGAGGAAAAGGTAGTGTTTTATTTCTTGAGAATCTCAAAAGCCTCTTTTACTAGCAAATAAGGATTCCAAACATGGTTCAAAAACAATCTTAAATATCAATTAAAAAACAAATGAGTTGTATGAAATCAAAATGCTAGTGCTTTTGTATTTGAAAAGACAAACCTCTGCACCATTTTTGATAGAACCATAAGCCTTTCGTTGTGCCTGAACAAGAGCAAGAAGGGTACGATATGCTTCAACTGCTTCCATGGGCAATGATTGAGCAACCTTCAATTTAGCCCTTATTCTTAGCAATGGCCCTTGTTCCCACTTTGCAGTCTCATCTAATGCCGCATCAGTCACAACTTCTGCTTCTGAATACCTTTGTTGTGCAGAAAGAACCAAAGATAGCAACCTCCAACCTTTAGAGACGGATCCACCAGTTGCATCAATGAACTCCTTTGCATATTTCAAGGCAGCATGCAAGTTCCGTTGCTCAGCATACTCAATTCCCATGTCATATATTAATTCTGGATTGTGACGGTCAAGAGAAAATGCCTCATTAAGCGATTTCAAAGCCTCAGTCTGCAAGAGAGATCTTTGATGATCTGATGAAGCCACCCTAGACTTCTTGGCGAGGCAACTCCCCAGAAAATGGAGGGCCACACTCTTTAAATGCCCATCTGATGATTCGACATCTTTGACTGCTCTCCTTGCATAATCTACACCCTCAGAAGCAAGAAGATAACTCGAGCTGCATATCTTTGCAGCCAACAGAAGGGCCATTATGTCATTCGGACTCTCGTTCTTATTTAAAGATCTCTTTAACAAGTTCAATGCAGCTTCATTATGAGAAGCTGCAAAATAGCACAAAGCTAGACTATACCATCTCTCAGTTCGAGGGTATATTCCTGGTAAAACCTCTTCGAGATGCTTGGCAAGCACAGATGTCTGGCCACACACTGACAATGCAAATGTTAAATGCTCCATTACGGAGGGATCCCAGTGAGTCTTTCCAAGGAACCACTTCTTCAATAGTATCATGAGCAACAGGATTGCCTCTTCCAAATTATTCCTAGGAACAAATGAACCTTCAGTTTGTGAAGCCAAGCTTGGGGGGCTCGCCTCTACACCTCCGTACAACAAAAAAACTGCAAATCTCTTCTGAATCCTTGTGCAGCATTCATCATCGAGATTCCATTGACTAAGAAGAGCACGGCGGTAAGAAGCAAGTGCTTCTTGATAGGCCCCAGCTTGCTTCCAAAGTTCTGGGAGAAGTTCAACAGATTTACTGACAGTTTCCTGCAATTTTTGTTCCACCATGACACCAGGTATGCCACATTGGAAGATGCTTTCAACAGCATCAAGAACACTTTTACACTGTTTAGCAGCCTCTGCAAGTAAATTGCTTCAGAAAGTCAAGACAAGAAAAACAAAAATGAGTTAATTGTGACATGAAGAAATTCATACCCATTGCTTTCCCCAACTTTTGGAGAGACATAGACTTTAAGTAAATGGCTTCAAGAACAAGGCTAGCAGCATGCTGTGATCCTGAATTTGATGAATCTGATCGTAATTTATTACTTCGCTTCGAGAGTGGTTTTTCAGAAACTGATGGTTGGAAGCGCTGAATAGCAGCTTGAAGGTCTATTCCATCAAATACTCGCAGAGCAGCTTCTACATTGCCTCTCTGATATTCCAGTCTCCCAAGGAGAGCTCTTGCTTCCTAATATTCAAAGCGTAAACCCACAATTAGCACAATATACATAAGTATAGCATATCAAGAATAGATGATTCTGCAATGGAGACTACTGATCAAATGTTAATCAATATAAATATAGGAAAGTAGATTCTAGTCGTAAAATTTTATTAAGACCTGTACATATGTTTGTTTCTCCTCTTTTATATATTTAAAAATTTCGAAGCGCTATAGGGGACTTCCCCACAGTTTTCCTTCCAAAAAAAAAAGAGAATAGATTGGATGCATAATTTCAACCAGTGAAGACTAGGGATGTTCAGTATGAATCTGTAATCACAAATCATAATCAAACAACTTTAGCTAATATCATATACAATGCGCAATATTGCCACCGAAGTTTTAGGAATGAAATATCTGCAACTACTCACTTCCAGCGTTTTAACACCATCTAACACAGGAAAGCAATAATATTGTCAATCACTGGAGTCAACTTTATATCTAACTAAAGATTCTGAACTCTAGCTGCTAACTACATTGACGATGTCCTACAACTGTGTCAGGATCTTACGTTTGTTAAAGATACAAATCCAACTGCATTCCTTGCAGGTTGGCAAGTGAAAAATACATGGTACCTGATCCTTTCCAATTCAAACTATAGACATAAATACATATTTAAATGCTGTTTTATCATTGTACAGCAAAGGGAAAAAAAAGAAACAAAAGGGAAGATCTTGTCACCACAACAAACACCAAGCAAGAAAAGGCAATGCCGATTTGAACTAAATGGTGAGGAAGATTGTCTGATGATGCTTTGAAGTTCTGCCTTAATAGTCACAAAATGAGAATCCAGCAAGCACACTTGAAGTTTGTATTATGGTAATCCTTCCGTCAGTTGCCACAGCAAGCACTAACATAAGAACATGCCACCATCAAACTAAACAAAGGCCCTGTTTGGGACAGAGTTTCCCTACAGCACGGCCACCAGAATCGCTCCACCAAGAAGCGCGCGTCGGCCTACGTCTCGCTTTCGCGTTTTCCAGTACGAAAGCCGACGCGAGCTGCTAGCACTTTTGGGGGATGCAGCACTGACGTGAAGCGTCTGCATATCCCTGCTGCCGCCGCGAGAAATGCTGCCCAAACGGGGCCAAACAATGATCCTCCACATTCAATTCTCATAAGTAGATAATGTAACTTGTTTCTAAATTAAACAAATGGTCCACTTTACTGCCTGATTTAAACTCCACTAAAAATGGCACAAGTTCTTTTCTAATTCTAGAATGGCTCACCACCTCCCAAATTCACCTAATAATACCGCAACCAAATGACTGAAGCATAATCTTATAGCTACACCATCATCCACCAATGTAATATCTTAAGCTGCCAACTTCACATATCAAAACTCAATCGTTGAACCATAATCATACTGTTACATCATGTGCCACCAATTCACGCAATGAAACTACAGACCACTGACGGAATTGAATAATAATTCAGGCATTTTACACAACCGGGCACATAAGTCAACTAAAAGCAAGATCATTTACAGACTCGCCCACTTCTAATAGACTTGAATTCTAACTATTTTTTACTATGAACACAGAAAACTTAAAATTTTGGGCCTTCAGAATCATGATTTCCATCATAGATCAAATCCATACATCTTCCCGAAAGGGTCCGATTTTTCCAGCTAAACATTGATTAACCCCATCTCAAATGCTGCTCAATCAGACCAACGGACACGATGTTCTGACCAAAATTCCCATGAAAGGGACAGTACAACCCTTACATTCATGAAAAGAACATCTATCTCCCACAAGCAGCCCCCTCAAGATGAAATGAAAGATCGAAAGGAAGAACGCCATTTTAGTCAGAACGTTTAGTTTAGCAGAAGAGCACGAGATGCGAAATCGGGATCCTTCTCCACATCCCGATCTTCCCCCAAATGCAGCAAAGAACGTCGCAGAGGCTACTATTGACCAAAAAGATTCGATCTTCCCATCCCATTTCGCCCAAACCACGCTCCATAGAACTCGATTCCCCTTCCCAGATCAAGCCAAGAACGAGCGGCAGGGGCAGGAAGATTCCACAGACCTCGTAGTTGAGGGAGAGGCCCTCGCGGAGCGACGACTCGGCCTCCTGGATGTTGCCGTCGTCGACCTTGGCCTCCGACGAGCCCGACGCGGAGGCGCCGGCATCCGACTCCTCCGGCAGCGCCGCCTTCCCCTTTACCGGGGACGCGGTGGCCGGCGGCCACTCGCCGGTGGGGGCCGCCTCGCTCCCGCTGTCCCACTCCGCCGCCGCCGCCGCCATCGCTGGCTTTCGCTGCTGCCGATGCCGATGCCTCACCGCCGCCGATGCCTCCGCGTGATTCCTCCGGCGAGCATGCTAGGACAATGTGCCGGGAGGGGCCGTCGGGGTCGACTAGGGGAGGGAGGAGGCGAGATCCGCCTCCATGGCTTTCGGGCTCCTTGGCTTTTTCTATTCTTTGGAGCTCGTCAATCTTGTTTATTTTCTCTTTTCTTGGCCAAGGTGCTTGGCAGGTCATCTCTTGTATGCAAATATTTTTTTTTATTTGTATAGTATTTCCAATTGAAACCCATGTGAATTTGACAGTCAAAACTTGGCCGGCATTGCAAACTGCAAAGATGCCCCACAAGTCAGACAGAGTTGATGTTACAACTTAAAAGAAATTAGTCATTTATTTAGTAAAAGATTTTTTGCAACTAAACTTGCCGTGATCTTTTTAGTTGTATTGAATGTATAGGTGATTTTTTTCCCTAGAAATTTCAAAAGTAATGCAAATAGAGGGTGCTGCATTGTGGTAGGCAGAGAAAAAAAGATGCTATTTGTGTTATGCGAGTTTGTATTACACATTTACATCTTGCATCTCGTTCAGGAACCGAGACAGAGATAAGATGATTAGCAATGTTTGATGCGCATGCTTACGATATATGACAATTTTGAGTGTAATCCCTCCACCAATGTGAAGCATCTGGGAGAGATTTTACTTTCTTCGAGCTAAGATTGAGATTGAGATCAAGAAACAGTGTATACCTGGAACAAATAGGTCTAACCAATTCCTCCAACGAACACCACACGCACTAATACACTTGTAACCTCTGACCGTCTCAGCAGTTTTGAGTTCTTGCCTTCTTGGCCTGATGCTGCCTCCTGCTCTGCTCTGCTCAGCTCAGCTGCTGGAGCCAGCAGCCGGCACTTTCTCCGTCTCGGTTCATTGTCCCCTACCATATGGTCATACCAGACCAGAGAGCATCCTCCTCATTTCCACGAGCACCAGCTTTGGGGTAGGCTCTCGGGGGTTGGGGCAAGTGCAGACCCGGCTGGAGCTTTCTGGGCGGTGGGCCCCCCAACTGCTAAGCGGGAGGACAGGGGAGGCGGGCCCCACCCCATGTATGGACCTTTTGCAGTTGACAGGGATCGATCTCCCATGTCTTCAGAAAGGTCAGGTCAGTCTTTGCTGGGCGCCTGGGCCTGCGATACATGCACTGAGGCACAGCCGCACAGGCACCTCATGGTGGAGCAGAAGGGGGGAAAAGAGAATGAATGGGTTCGAATTCCAAGTGTTTAACAAGGTAGCCAGATCGTGGTGAAGGATCATAGTCTTAGAGCTGCTAAACAACCTAATCTATGGCCAGCTTATAATTAATCCAATTTTCAAATATCCAATTACCCAGCATATATAAAAAGGCTATAAGATAACTCCCCAACTATTGCAACTTAGTATAATGAGCTGGACGATCTAAATGGACCTCAGCTTGACTTTACCAAAGCCAAATGTCTTTGCCTTTTTAAAATTTTTTGGCAAATTTTATGCCTTGGCATTAGGATATAGCAGAGTTTTTGATGTGCAACCAAGCAGGTTCCTCCAACCAAAAAAATCCAGTTGGGTGGGAAACATGCAGCGCCGCTATTTGTTCACTCGATTCCTGGACCCTGCAGGCCCGCTGCTCGAGGCTACCCTGCAACTGCAAGCCTGCGAGCTGCGCGATGCAACGCAACACTGACCGGTATGGCTGCCTGCCTGGCTGACATGTCACGCGAGGAGCAACGCCTCATTAAATTCCAAGGGCGTGGGCCACAAAGTCAGAGGCAAAGAGGACGAGATGGGCCGCGTAATCAGTCCAGTAGTTCGCTTTTTTTTTTTCGAGAGAAGGTCCAGTAGTGCACTTGGGCCTGGTAGTTGAGATCACACGATTGCACGCTAGCGCCGGCCCGGCTCGATCACACACAGTCACCGACCAACCTCGTCTCGCCTCGTCTTCTTCGTGAGCGCTGTGTGAGCCAGCAGCTGTGTGAACAGAGCCGTTCCGGCCATTGCAAACCTGCTTCGAGCGTAGACACCCTATAAATCTGCAGGTCACCTTTTCACCTGCCGCCGTGCATTATTCTGTTTCTGCCAAATAAAGAACTCACACACTTATGTGGCTATATGTGGGCTATGAACACGCGTGTGTTGTTGTTCCGCGAAACTACTCTTGTGACTTGGCAATGCTGCGGTGAGACATTGGAGCGAGCCAAAATGGAGATGAGCGCATAACCTCGTCACAGCCTGATGCACCACTATGCCGTAAAGCACAGTTGCTTCTTTTTTCACTGATGACAGATCGACCTAGGAGCAGGTAGCTTGTTAGTCTAAGCAAAGAGTGTATAGAAATTGTCTTGTTACCATGTTCTCTAGGTCTAGGTCACATGTCCAGCTGCGTTCTCTAGGGACCTGCTTCTTCATTTTTCTCTGATTTTGCTTTGAGCCAAGCCAAGTGTTAAGTCGTTGTTATAAATATAAAATTGGCTGAGTAGTTTCTAAGTTGCTTTAGGATTAGGGTCTATACTTAGTCCGCAACCATTGTTACCTTGTAAATACTCCTTTTTTCACATATATGAATGAAAAAAAGTAGTGCCTTACCTCACCAACATGGCACGCGAGGAGCAACGCCTCACTAAATCCCAATGGCGTGGGGGGGTGGGGGGGGGGGGGGGGGACTTACACGGTAGGACCGGCCTCACCAGATCGGTGCCGAACGCATCCGTCTCGGCCATTTCAAACGCATGATTGCATTGCTAATGCTCCCTCTGTTTCAAATTGTAGGTCGTTTTGATTTTTCTAAATTCATAAATATTATTATGCATCTAGACATACATTATATTTAGATGCATAGTAAAGACTATGCATCTAGAAAAGCTAAAACGACTTACATATTGGAACGGAAGGAGTACCTGCAAGATAGACACCCTATATAAATCTAGTTAGGATTCATCTTCCACGTGCCGTCATAAATTTTATTTTCGCCAAAACAACTCACACGGTCGCACACGCATGTCGTTCAGTGAAACCACTACCACTACAACTAGAAAATGCTGTTGTGAGATATTGGAGCGAGCCAAAATGGCCATGAGCCCATGGAACCTCTCGCCACACTATGGTGTACCACCACGCCGGCATGCACGATGTATGTGTGGTATCGTAGAGTACAAGTGGTACAGTAGTTACCGTATTGCGTTCACTGCAGTGGTGGTTCGACCGATATAGGTGTAATGGCTTGTTATTGTGATCAAGTGTTCAATGAAATTGTTTGTTAGGTTCTTTAGGGAGCCGCCCATCCATTCTCATCAGTATTTTAGTTATTTTCACATGTTTAATACGAAAACAAGACGCAAAACCGTTTGCAGAACCACACAAATGAGAAAAGGCAGGATCTCAACATTTCAGCTCGCTAGGAGTCTCACAGAAAACCCATGCATGAATGCATCTGGTGTTGTTTCGACAGCCGCATATTATTACTGCTTTTATTTATAGGTGTTGTTACTATTTTTATGTATAGATATATAATGAGATTTTTGTGGGTATTGAACGAAATACCCTTGAAGTTGTACAAACTACAAATACTCATTTCTGTTATTTAAACTCAACTAAGATCGTTCCCGTGCGTTGCTACAGGCAATTCACATTTTAAAACAGGTGTAGTACTCGGCCACAAATCACTTTGCATACTGATGATTAATATTAAATTATAGTAACATGAAATCTGCATTTTATTATATGATTCAGATGTGTGTAAGATGACATGAAGAATTAGGCCAAGTCACCAGACACTTGGAATCCAGCCAGTCCACAAATGCATAAAGCTAGATTTGCAATAAAAATTGAATATACAGATATTGCGCAAGCATATTTGACATATGTGCAGTTTATTTTCAAACAAGGGACATGTCTTGTTCTATTTGACAAAAATGAAGACATCAAGGTTTGTTGTTCAATTGCAAACTCGTAACAAAATGTGAAATGCTCTAATACAAGATTAACTCAAATTTCAGGCAAATATTGAGCACTGCTCATTTACCCCAGTTTTTCCTGCTCCCAAGGATGCCATGAAGGAGAACATTTGTTAGTGGATCAGGTATTGAAGCGTCCCCACATAAGTAGAGACTAAATGTGATCCAATTATCAGTCCCAGGAGGCTGATAACACATTTATTCAACAGATAGTTCAGAAACCGTACAACTCCCGAAGGAGCGGGCGGACAAGCCACACCCAAAGTAAAACTAAAGCGATAACAATACAAATCCAAGTTGCAGTCCAGTCGGACTTCGGGCTGCAATCTGTCGTTGTCAAGATTTGCGGATCAAGACTTAGACTAGTAAATTTCTTTTATGCGCGTAAGGCTTCGGATGGTGGCGTGGGAGACACGGGGTTAGACTGGTTCGGGCAAAGGAGGCCCTACGTCCAGTATCAAGGCAGCTCGTGTTACCCACGCGGGGGTCTGTAGTAGGGGTTACAGAAGAACGAGAGAGGGAACTGATCCCAGGTCTCTCGAGGGTGCTTGCGCTCTAAGGAAGTGTGAGGGTGTGTTGTTGGCTTGAGAGCGTAGAGTCTCAGTCTCCATCTCGTGACCCCCGGTCCTCCTTTTATAGCACAAGAAGGGGCCCGGGGTTACAGTTGAGACGGGCCTTAGGAGAGGAAGCAGAAAGGATAAGCCAAAAAGAAAAATAATACAAGGGAGGGCCCCGAGGCCGCCGCTCCTGCTTCGACCCCCGGTCTCTGTCAGCGCGCCCGACGAGGGAGGGCGATTCCCTCCTGATCTTGTCGATGATCTCCCTGGTCGCCGTCGCCGTCGAGAGTGATAATGAGCCTCGACCTCGGCATCCGTGCCCGCCGGAGAGGAGGCCTGATCCTGTTGCCCCGCCGATTACCGTAAGACCCGGACGTCGCGTCCCTGACGCCGCCGTTAGGAGCACGGGGCGCGAGAGCAAGCGATGCGTCCTCCTGTGTCGTTCGGCGCGGCTCATGAGTACCCTGCGGCGAATCAGAAGGAGCCGTGGCCACTGCAGCCCGCGCCGCATGGCCGTGCTTCGGTATTCGTGACTGGTTACGTTGGGGACACCGCTCCCTTGTGGCTTGATAGGGCCGCGACGCATTTATGGCGAGGTCGATAGGGGGACCTACGAGATCATTATCCTTATCCTCTGGTCCGCGCCCGAGGGGAATATCCGTCTTGTGGATCTGAGTGAGTCCAACCCCCGCGTCCAGGGTCGGGCGAGGCGGAACCTCGTGGCGAGGGGTCGGGCGTTCCCGACTCTGGGACCGCGGTCGGGCGAGGCGGAGCCTTGCGACGAGGGGTCGGGCGCTCCCGACCCTGGGACCGCGGTCGGGCGAGGCGGAGTCCCTCCATCGGGGGGTCGGGATTGTCCGACCCCGGGGCCCTGGGTCGGGCGAGATGGAGTGGGATGTTCTCTGCCTTCACTGGGCCGGATGTGATCATAATTACCGCAGGTGGGTCTGGGCCTTCATGACTGTTGCTTTAAGCGGTTTTGTGAGGTCGTTAATATTTCCCCCCAACAGTAGCCCCCGAGCCTGTGGTGGAGCAAAGGTGCTCCTCCAGAGGCTTTTCTCGTTGTTCGTCGGGGATCTCTGCTCGCCCTGCAAGCTGCGATCGATCAGGGGTAGGGAGCGTTGTTGGTCCGGCTTGGCCAGGGAGTTCGATCAGGAGAGGCGTCCTGTGGATGACTTGTTGCGGGAGGACTCCTCATTACTCCGTAGGGCGTTTCCACCTTGAGTCCTCAAATCGCGACCACACGCGTGGTCGCTGGTTGTGATGCTAGCCCCCGAGCCCCCGCCCGTTGCAGGAGACCGTTCGGGAGGCTAGATCGGCTTTTGATCGTTACCCCTCAAGCGGCCGTTCGCTGGGACGGAGGGGATGAGCCGTGCCACGCTATCCTCGATGGACGAACCGTGGTGCTCGTTGAGCTGCGAACGGGTCGGTTCGAGTGGAGTCCCAGTCCCCGTTCGGGGGGGGGGTCCGGCTCGGGCCAAGCTGGTGGCGTACTCCAGGCTCCAGCCGGCCAGTTCATATAGTTCCCGAGTCCGTTCGGTCGGATCCGGGGGCTCGTTGCCTTTCCTCGTGGAAAAACCATGAACTTTGATGCTAGTCTGGACTCGAACGTGAGGTCGGGACGCCCTTGGCTTTCGCTCGCCTGGGTGTTGGCCGCTAGCGGACCCGTCCCTTCTCACCCCTCGCTCGGGGGCATCCTGAGGCGGCTGTCGAACCCGTAGTGGGCCAGCCCTCAAACCTCTGGACCGTAACGGGCCGTAGGGGTGTTTTCAGCCCCGTATCCCTTATTATATTTCAGTGGGCCTTGGGCCGAATCGGGGTGGATGCTGCATCTTGGGCCGGACGTGGGGGACGTTGTGTGCGCGTCCTCCGGGAGCCGGAGTTATGGAGGGCGCCGACCCACGAATCGAGGAGGAGAGGATGTCTCTGCGGTCGATCTTGTGCGCAATTTCCGAAAAGAAAGTGGGCTTTGACAGGGGAGTACCTGGCGCCGCATTTATGGCGACAGGGGCGTCGGTTCCGCTCCCTTCACGCCTTCCCTATAAAAACGAAAACTCCGCCTTGCTGGTTTCGCCCGCCTCCTGCTTTCAAGTCCTTTCACCTTCCAAACTCGCGCTCAGCTCATCCGCGCCCGCTCCGTCTTTCTCCGCTTAGAGCTATACCCTTTCTCCCCATCCCCGTCGAGTTCTTCCCTCTTTTAGCGATGGGATCTTGGGGGATCTCCCACTTCAACTCCTCGCGCGTCAAAGGTCTGGTGAGGAAAGGCCTCCTCTATGAAAGGACGGAGGTGGGCGAGTTGGAGCTGCCGGGGTCGGAGCAGGTGCTGACGCCTCCCGCCGGCTATATCGTCTCCTTCGCTCACTTCCACGAGCGGGGGTTCGCGACTCCGCCGAGCCGCTTCTTCCGCGGGCTCCTCCACTACTACGAACTCAAGCTTCAGCACCTCAACCCCAACGGGATTCAGCACATTGCGGCGTTCGTCGCACTGTGCAAGGGGTTCCTGGGCATCGAGCCCATTTTCTCGCTGTGGAAGTACTTCTTCACGGTGAGCCTGTACCAGAAGACGGAGAGGAGGGGGAACCAGCAGCGGTCGCCCCCGGTGCCGATCGGGTGCGCCGGGATCCACCTCCGCCATACTCGCTCCAAGGAGTACATGGCGATGAAGACCGCGGCGTCCCACAAGGGGTGGCACAACCAGTGGTTCTATGTGAAGAACTACTCGAACTCCCCCCTGCCGGAGTTCACCGGCCGCACCATCGATGTGGCGCCGGAGGTGTGGTCGTACGGATTGGTCGAGAAGGAGAAGAAGCGGATCTTCGACCTACTGCAGGCTATCGAGCAGCTGAAGAGGAGAGGGCTTACCGGCGCCGGGGTCATTGGGGCGTACCATGCCCGGCGGGTGGCGCCGTTGATGCTCCGGGTCCGTTCGCTCGCCGCCATGACTCCGGGCGCGCCGACCGAGGGCACCGCTCTGGTGGCGGGCGCGCTTGCCGCCTCCGAGATCTGACAGCGGATTCGGGAGGTGTTGGAGGACAAGGACGCCGACTACCCGGTGCCCGGACACCCGCCGATGCGCCCAGACGAGGGCTTCGTCGACCTGGTAAGGGATTGGGGCGCCGACCTTCTTTTTTCGTGTTTCTTGGTCGTTGCTCCGACGCGGGGCTATCTTGGTGTTTGTAGGGCATACTGACCCGGGTTGTGGACTCGCATCCGCCGGTGCTGGAGGACGCCAATCGGCGAACGCAAAACTGTCTCCTTGCTGAAGAGCAGAAGCGCCGTAAGGACAAGGAGATGGCGAGAAAGAGGAAGAGGGCCGCCAAGGAGTTCCAACGGTGGCGGAGAGGGCAGGTCGTGTCAAACGATGATGATGACGATGATGATGATGACAAGGAGGAAGATGAAGAGGATGATGAGGAGGAGGAAGAGCTAGCCTTATCTCCTCGGTCGGGTGCGCTCGTAGTCCGTGAGGCGCGCCCGCAAACGGCCGTGAGGGGTGAGGCGGAAGGATTGTCTGCCCAGGGCTCGGTTCCACAAGGCTCCAGGGCCATGCCCCAAGGGTCGGCGCGGGACGCTCCCCAGGGGTCGGCGCGGGACGCTCCCCAGGGGTCGGCGCGGGGTGCCCCTGAGGAGTCGGCGCGGGACACTCCCCAGGGGTCGGCGCAGGGCGCCCCCCAGGTGTCGGCGTGGGGCGCTCTCCGGAGATCTTTGGAGCCCGCCCACGCCGTCGCCCAGGGGCCGGTGCGGGGCGCCCCCCAGGAGGCAGCGCGGAGCGCTCCCCGGGGATCCACGGAGCCTACCCCCGCCGTCGCGCCTGAGACTCAAGAGCAGCGGAGTGGCGATAAGCGGCCGTTGCCGGATGCCCCGGGGTCGGCGTCTGGCTCCGAGGCGAAGCGCGCGCGCCGTCCTTGCTCCGGAGGAACGTAAGTTGGATTTCCTCATGAACCTCGCTTCTTTCCCCACCTCGCGTTCGTTTCCGCTAACATTTATTTGTTATTTGGCAGCGCCGCCCCCCGTGGTCTCGTCCTGCAGCTGGCGCCCAAGAAGGCGCTGCGGGTGTCGTCCGCCTCTGCGGGGCGGACCGCGGTCCCGCCCGCGGCGAGCGGCGGGGTCCCCGGTGAGGTCGCGGGTCCCGCCGCGGAAGCGGCCGCCATGACGGCGACCGGCGGAGTGGCGGCGCCATCGGGCGCGGGGGAGGGCGCAGACCCCGCTCCGCCTTCCACTTCCCCGGTCAACCCCTTAGTGCAGAGCGTCGCTCCCCAGCGCCCTCAGGCCGGGAAAGTGATCGATCATGATGCCGACGAGGCGGAGGGAACGGCGGCGACGTGAACAGGGACTAGTGTTCCTGCAGCCGCGATGGGGACGACGGCGGCGACGGAGGAGGGAGTGTCTGCCTCCGCGGCTGCGGCGGAGGGGGCGGCGGTGACGGAGGCATGGACCTCTGCCCCGGAGGTCCCGGTGGAGGTGGCACCGGCGGCGGAGGCGGAGGTGCCTGCTCGAGGGGCTCCGGTAGGGGCGGAGGAGTCCACCTCGGCGGTCACGGCGGAAGGCGAGGTGACCGCGGGGTTACTTGTTCCGCCACCCGCGTCGGGGGCGGTGGCGCCGTCGAGCGGATCTGCGGCGGCCCCGACAGCAACAGGGGCGCAGGCGCTGGGACCGTCGGCGAACCCGGAGGCTTCCGGGTCGACTCCCGCTTCGGCTTTGGCCACTTCCGTCCCTAGGACTTGGAGGGGGTCCGTCCTGCGTTGGTCGTCCCGTGATGACCCGCCGAGGCACCTCTTCATCCTGGATGACGCCGCGGAGTGGCGCAAGTGGCAGGCAGTGCAGGGCAGCCTCGCCAGCGCCCGCGCGGCTCTGTCCTCGGTGCTGTGGGAGTTGGACAACGTCGTCCTCCCTGGTAGCCAAGTACGTCGCCCCTCCTGTCGGTGAGTGTCCCTTTCCCGTTGCCTTGCCCCTGATGGTGTATTGCTTTGTACGCTCTCCAAGAATGCAGTCGGGGGAAATCTGATTTCCTCCGGCTGGAGCGGGGGCTCTGGGAGCGCTTCAACTTGGAGAGGGAGCGAACCAGGGAGCTATCCATGCAGGTTGCTGCCGCCCAGGGGGTCATCAATGACCTGCAAAGGCGTGAGCAAGCGGCGCAGGAGGAGGCGCGGCGGTCGGAAGCCAAACTCCAAGCCGTCGTCGACAAGGCCCGCCTTGACTGCGAGGAGTTCCAGGCCGCCGCCGAAAAGGCCCGCCATGACGCCGAGGAGCTCGCATGGCTGAAGGGAGAACATGAAGCCCTTCAGAAGACCATCGAGCGCATCCGGCGCGAGCGGCAAAAGGCTTGGCAGGACCGGGACGCCGAGAAGGTCCGGAAGGAGGAGGCTGAGAAGATGGCGGCCGAGCTTGGCGCGGAGGTCGGTCAACTCCGGTCACAAGTGCAGGGACTCCAGACCGCCGTGTCTCAGGGAGCTGACCGGGAGCATGAGCTGAAGGCCCGGTCCGATGGTGAGACTCCTTTTCGTTTCTGCGTCCCTGTGGTGTTGCGGTGGTTTCTAACTTAGTGGGTCTTCTGGGTGGTTCTTGCAGATGAAATCGCCAGGCTGAGGGACCTGCTCGACACGGAGCGTGGTGAGCACGGCGCCCTATGGGATGCGGTCCGCGTCGTCTGCGACGGCCTCGGCGTGGTTCAGGAGGAGGGGTCGAGCTCGCTGACGGCTCGTGTCCTCGGGATGCACTGCCGGTCCCGCGAGATCGCCATGGATGCGCTCCACATCGGCGTGCGGCGGGCCTTCGGGGTCTTTGGCTCCCATTATTCCGGCATCAACTTCGCCGGGATGAGCGGAGGATATGCCGCCGGTTACTCCGAGGCCGAGCTGGATGAGATCGATGCAGCGGTGTTCACCCCGGCGGAGGCCTTGGCGAAGCTCCTGGAGGATGAGGCCGTCCCTCCCGAAGATCCCCCGGCGAGCTAACTGTATCGGGCTGGCGCCCTAGATGTAAATACATTAGTTTCAAACTTGTTTCGTGATGGCCATAGAGGCCTTTTCTATAACTTGTCGTGCAAAAGTTTCCGATCCCCTTTCTTGCTTTTTGGAGTTGAAAGTTTAGAGTGCGTTGTCGGGCACGTCAGTAAGCTTTGATGAGCAAAGGTACCGTAGCCGCTGGGGTGTAGGTTTTTTCGCAGTCCGATCAATCTTGCCTGAACACCATTCGCGCACTCTCTCCTTTTTGTGCCCAAAAGTTTAGAAAGGGGGCTCGGTTCGAAAGAAAAAACGTTTTTCAAATGGTGCCAAGTGGCCTGAGCCGGAGCCCCTGATAGCCCCCGAGGGATATGCGACCCTGGAGCGAAGCCAGGGTCGGATATTCCTGAGCTCGACGGGAAGAGCTTAAACAGAACTGGCTTGAAATTTCTTTTTCCGCAAAAAGGAAACTTCGAATTTACAGATGAGTCTACGTACAGAGCTTGGAAACGAAAACTAGGGGTAAAAACGCCTTAGCTGTTCTATGTTCCAAGCATTGCCGAAGATCTGCCCGTCGGGGGTCGCTAGCTTGTAGGTGCCTGGCCGTAGTACTTGCGCGACGATGAAAGGATCTTCCCACGGGGGAGTTAGCTTGTGTCGACCCCTGTTATCCTGGACGAGGCGGAGCACCAGGTCGTCAACGTTGAAGGCTCGGCCTTGCACCTTGCGGCTGTGGTAACGCCGTAGGGCCTGCTGGTAGTTAGCTGAGTGCAGCAGGGCCACGTCGCGGGCTTCGTCGAGCTGATCTTGTGCGTCTTTGAGCGATGCCTGGTTCCCTTGTTCGTCGTACGCCTTGACCCTCGGCGATCCGTGTTCCAGGTCGGTGGGCAGGATGGCCTCGGACCCGTAGACCATGAAGAACGGGGTGAAGCCAGTCGCCCGACTGGGGGTTGTCCTCAGGCTCCAAAGGACTGCTGGAAGCTCGGCGACCCACCGTCCGCCAAACTTTTTTCAGGCAGTCGAAGATCCGTGGCTTGAGACCCTGAAGTATCATGCCGTTGGCTTGCTCGACCTGCCCGTTCGTACGGGGGTGTGCCACGGTCGACCAGTCCACTCGGATGTGGTGGTCATCGCAGAACTGGAGGAATTTCTTGCCGGTGAACTGCGTGCCATTGTCAGTGATGATGGAGTTGGGGATTCCGAAGCGGTGGATGATGTCGGTGAAGAACTGTACCGCCTGCTCGGACTTGATTTGCGCCACCGGTCTTGCTTCGATCCACTTGGAGAACTTGTCGACGGCGACAAGCAGGTGGGTGAAGCCCCCGGGCGCTTTCTTGAGGGGCCCAACGAGATCCAGCCCCCAGACCGCGAATGGCCACGTGATGGGGATGGTCTGGAGCGCCTGCGCGGGTAGATGAGTTTGGCGCGCAAAGAACTGGCACCCTTCACAGGTGCGGACTACATGGGTAGCGTCGGCGACCGTCGTCGGCTAGTAGAAGCCTTGCCGGAAGGCGTTGCCGACGAGGGTCCTTGGCGCAGCGTGGTAGCCGCAGGCTCCGGCGTGGATGTCCTGGATCAGTGCCTTTCCCTGTTCGATCGGGATGCAGCGTTGGAGGATGCCGGTGTGGCTTCTCTTGTAGAGCTCCTGATCGATAACGGCGAAGGATTTGGCACGACGCGCGATCCTACGGGCTTCCGTTTTGTTCACCGGGAGCGTGTCGTGGATGAGGTAGTCGAGGTATGGGGCTCTCCAGTCGGCTGGGGGGTCGGGCCCCGCCGCGGGGTCTGCCGTGATTTCCATGACCATGGGGCTGGAGGGGTCAGCTTCCGGGGCTGAGTCGGGCGAAGCGGTGCCGACCCCGTCGGTGCTGGTGTCCGGGCCTGGGACGGGTGGCGCACTGCCGACCTCCTCTAGGTCGGGGCCCGACCCCGGGGCCGGGGGCGCTTCGCCGACCCTCACCGGCTCTGGGTAACGGATTGAAGGCTTGAACTGGTCGCTGACGAAGACGCCGTCGGGGACGGGCATTTGGCCGGATGCTGCCTTCGCCAGCTCGTCGGCGGCTTCGTTGAGGCGCCTTGCGACGTGGTTGAGTTCCAGCCCATCGAACTTGTCTTCAAGCTTGCGAACCTCGTTGCAGTAGGCTGCCATCTTGGGGTCGTGGCAGCTCCACTCCTTCATGACCTGTTCGACGACTAGCTGGGAGTCGCCCCGGATGTCTAGCCGACGGATGCCCAGCTCGATGGCGATGCGAAGCCCGTTGAGGAGGGTCTCATACTCGGCAACATTGTTGGATGCAGGGAAATGGAGGCGGATCATGTACCTGATGCGTACGCCTAGAGGAGAGATGAAGACGAGACCCGCTCCGGCATGGGCCCTCATCAGCGACCCATCGAAGTGCATCGTCCAGTACTCCTGCTTCTCCGGCGCTGATGGCGTTTGAACCTCCGTCCACTCTGCCACAAAATCAGCGAGTACCTGGGACTTGATGGCGGTGCGGGGGGCGTAGGTGATGCCCTGGTCCATGAGCTCGAGCGCTCACTTCGCGATCCGTCCCGTGGCGTCCTGGTTCTGGATTACTTCGCCTAGTGGGAACGACGAAACAACCGTTACCGGGTGGGAGGTGAAGTAGTGGCGCAGCTTCCTCTTCGTGATGAGGACGGCGTAGATGAGCTTCTGGATATGCGGGTAGCGCGCCTTGGACTCGGACAAGACTTCGCTGACGAAATACACCGGGCGTTGCAACTTGAGAGCGTGTCTCTCCTCTTCTCGTTCCACCACCAGGGCCGCACTAACCACCTGGGTGGTCGCCGCGATGTAGAGCAGGAGGGGCTCGCCGTCGGTCGACGGGACTAGGATCGGGGCCTTCGTTAGGAGGTCCTTGAGCCGGTCAAGTGCCTCCTGGGCCTCGCCGGTCCATTCGAAGCGCTCAGTCTTCTTCAGGAGTCGATAGAGAGGAAGCCCCCGCTCGCCAAGGCGCGAGATGAAGCGGCTCAGGGTCGCTAAGCATCCCATGACATGCTGAACTCCCTTTATGTTCCGGATTGGCCCTATGTCGCTGATTGCCGCTATCTTCTCCGAATTGGCTTCGATGCCGCGCACGGAGACGATGAAGCCTAACAGCATGCCCCTTGGGACTCCGAAAACACACTTTTCGGGATTGAGCTTAATACGCTTATCCCTCAGCCTTTCGAAGGCTAGTTCGAGGTCGGGGACGAGCTGGTCGCCCCTCTTGGATTTGACTACGATATCATCGACGTAAGCCTCAACGGTTCGCCCGATGAGGTCCCCGAAACATTTCAGCATGCATCGCTGGAATGTAGCCCCCGCGTTTTTGAGGCCGAATGGCATCTTAACGTAGCAATAGGGGCCGAAGGGGGTGATGAAAGAGGTAGCGAGCTGGTCGGACTCTTTCATCGCGATCTGATGGTAGCCGGAGTACGCGTCAAGGAAGCTAAGGGTTTCGCACCCGGTGGTTGAGTCGACTATTTGATCTATGCATGGCAAAGGAAACGGATCCTTCGGACACGCCTTGTTGAGATCGGTATAATCAACACACATTCTCCATTTCCCATTCTTTTTTCGTACAAGAACAGGATTAGCTAGCCACTCGGGGTGGTACACTTCCTTGATGAACCCGGCCGTCAAAAGCTTCTGGAGCTCCTCGCCGATGGCCTTGCACCTCTCCTCGTCGAAGCGGCGCAGTCCTTGCTTCACTGGCTTGGAGCCGGCCTTGATGTTCAAGGAGCGCTCGGCGACTTCTCTTGGAATGCCAGGCATGTCCGAGGGCTTCCACACGAAGACGTCGCTGTTCGCGCGGAGGAAGTCGACGAGCGCGCTTTCCTATTTGGGGGATAGGGTAGCGCCGATCCGCACGGTCCTGCCGTCGGAGCTGCTGGGGTCGAGGAGGACCTCCTTGACGCCTTCGGTGGCCTCGAAGGAGGTGGCCGACTGCTTGGAGTCGGGCTGGTCCTCGGCGCCCTCCGCGAGCTGGACCGCCAGATCGCCCATGACGGTGATGGCTGCGGCGTACTCGCAGCATTCTATGTCGCACTCGTACGCCTTTTGGAAAGACGTGCCGACGGTGATGACCCTATTGGGCCCCGGCAGCTTGAGCTTGAGGTAGGTGTAGTTGGGGATGGCCATGAACTTCTCGTAGCATGGCCGCCCAAAGATGGTGTGGTAGGTTTCGCGGAACCCTACCACCTCGAAGGTGAGGACCTCCTTCCTGTAGTTGGAGGGGGTCCCAAAAGTGACGGGCAAGTCGATTTGCCCGAGAGGCATCGCCTGTTTTCCCGGCACGACGCCGTGGAACGGCGCCTTGCTGGGACGGAGGCGGGAGCGGTCAATCCCCATAGCGTCGAGGGTCTCGGCGTAAAGGATGTTGAGGCCGCTGCCTCCATCCATGAGCACCTTGGTGAGGCGCGTCGTTCTGACGATGGGGTCGACGACGAGGGGGTAGCGTCTTGGATGCCGGACGCGTCCCGGGTGGTCGGACCGATCGAAGGTGATGGCCGGTCCTGACCAGTCGAGGAAGGCCGGCGTTGCCGGCTCGGCCGCGTAGACCTCTCGACGCTCCAGCTTCTGCTGGCGCTTGGAGTCGTACGCCGCCAGGCCGCCGAAGATCATGAAGCAGCCATCCACCTTGGGGAAGCCATCTTCCTTCTCTTCATCGCCTTTCTTTTCTTCATCGGGCTTCCGCTTCTGGTCGTCCTTCACTGGATTACCTACAAAGTACCTCTTCATGAGGTTGTAGTCTTTGTAGGCGTGCTTCGCGGGGAACTCGTGGTTCGGGCACGGTCCCTTAAGCAATTTGTCGAAGAAGCTAGGAGTGCCCTCCGGGGGCGGCTATCCTTGCTTGCGCTCGACAGCAGCCACGAGGGGAGCCTTGCGCCGCTGTTTGCCCTTCTTCTTCTGCTGGCGGTTCGAGGTGCCTTCGTCAGCATCCTCCTCCCGCTTTGCCTTGCCTTTGGAGCGGTCGAAGAGCGCTCCAACAGCCTCTTCGCCCGAGGCGTAGCTGGTGGCAATGTTGAGGAGCTCCTCCGTGGTCCGCGGGCCTCGGCGCCCTAGCTCGTGGACGAGGGGTCGGCAGGAGGTTCCCGCTAAGAAGGCCCCTATGACGTCGGCGTCCGCGACGTTGGAGAGCTCGGTGCGCTTCCTTGAGAAGCGCCGGATGTAGTCCCAGAGGGACTCGTCCGATCCCTGACAGCAGCTCCTGAGGTCCCAGGAGTTGCCGGGGCGCGTGTACGTGCCCTGGAAGTTTCCTATAAATACCTCCTTCAGGTCATTCCAGCAGCGGATCCATCCTGAAGGGATATGTTCCAGCCAGGCTCGTGCCGAGTCGGCCAGGAAGAGTGGTAGGTTGCGGATGATGAACAGATCATCGTCCGCCCCGCCGGCTTGACATGCGAGCCGGTAGTCGCTGAGCCAAACCACAGGGTTCGTCTCCCCCGAGTATTTGGCTACGTTCGTCGGCTGCCTGAAGCGCGGCGGGAAAGGCGCGTTCAGGATGCGCGCGGAGAAGGCCCGGGGCCCGCCGGGTCAGGGCTCGGGCTGCGGTCCTCCTCGCTGTCGTAGCGCCCGCCGCGGTGGACGTGGTAGCCGCGATCTACCCCGTCCTCCCTGTCCGCGCGGGAGCGCCTCCGCTCGTCCAGGGTGTCGCGGGTGTCGCGGACGGGGCCGACGCGTCGATGGACGGATCGAGCCCCGCCTCCCGCGGGTGGTGGTGTCCGCCGGACGGACGCGGCCTGGTTTGCCCTACGAGGAGGCTGGTGGACAGACTCCCCCCGTCTCTCCGGGGGCGCGTCGGGCGCCGCCCTGTTGGCGTTTTGCCCGCGTCGCCGGGACGCGGAACTTTCCGCCTGCTGGACGGCGGTGCATTCGAGCAAGTCGCGCATCTCCTGGCGCGCCCGTCGCTCCTCGAGTGTCGCCGGCTTGGGGAGTTGCCGGAGTAGGGCCGCCGCAGCTGCGACGTTCTGGCTAGTGCGGGCGAAGAGCTGAGGGCGCTCTTCGTCCGCGCAAATGCGTTGCTGGACATCGCGCGCCCGCTGTCGCGCTCCGCCTTCGTGGCGGGGGCACTCGACCTTGTGGCGGGATGCTGTGCGCGCCTCCGGCTGCTGGAGGCGCTCCGAGGCCCTTGGCAAGACCCCGGTCGTAGCTGCGGCGCGCGGGGGGGGGGGGGGATGGGAGTCCTCTGTCTCCCTTCGGCGCCCTCGTCGTTGGACCCCTCAGAGTGCACTTCGGCCATGAAGCACTCACGCGAGGGGTGGTGACTCCCGTAGCTGGAGCCGGCGTCGGAGATCGTCCTTGCCACGCCCGCGAGTTTGCCGCTCGCGGGTGACATAGTCAGGAGGCGCGCCAACTGTCGTTGTCAAGATTTGCGGATCAAGACTTAGACTAGTAAATTTCTTTTATGCATGTAAGGCTTCGGATGGTGGCGTGGGAGACACGGGGTTAGACTGGTTCGAGCCAAGGAGGCCCTACGTCCAGTATTGAGGCAGCTCGTGTTACCCACGCGGGGGTCTGTAGTAGGGGTTACAGAAGAACGAGAGAGGGAACTGATCCCAGGTCTCTCGAGGGTGCTTGCGCTCTAAGGAAGTGTGAGGGTGTGCTGTTGGCTTGAGAGCGTAAAGTCTCAGTCTCCGTCTCGTGACCCCCGGTCCTCCTTTTATAGCACAAGAAGGGGCCCGGGGTTACAGTTGAGATGGGCCTTAGGAGAGGAAGCAGAAAGGATAAGCCAAAAAGAAAAATAATACAAGGGAGGGCCCCGAGGCCGCCGCTCCTGCTCTGACCCCCGGTCTCTATCAGCGCGCCCGACGAGGGAGGGCGATTCCCTCCTGATCTTGTCGATGATCTCCCTGGTCACCGTCGCCGTCGAGAGTGATGATGGGCCTCGGCCTCGGCATCCGTGCCCGCCGGAGAGGAGGCCTGATCCTATTGCCCCGCCGATTACCGTAAGACCCGGACGTCTTGTCCCTGACGCCGCCGTTAGGAGCACGGGGCGCGAGAGCAAGCGATGCGTCCTCCTGTGTCGTTCGGCGCGGCTCATGAGTACCCTACGGCGAATCAGAAGGAGCCGTGGCCACTGCAGCCCGCGCCGCATGGTCGTGCTCCGGTATTCGTGACTGGTTATGTTGGGGACGCCGCTCCCTTGTGGCTTGACAGGGCCGCAGTGCATTTATGGCGAGGTCGATAGGGGGACCCACGAGATCGTTATCCTTATCCTCCGGTCCGTGCTCGAGGGGAATATCCGTCTTGTGGACCCGAGTGAGTCCGACCCCCGCGTCCAGGGTCGGGCGAGGCGGAACCTCGCGGCGAGGGGTCGGGCGGTCCCGACTCTGGGACCGCGGTCGGGCGAGGCGGAGCCTTGCGGCGAGGGGTCGGGCGCTCCCGACCCTGGGACCGCGGTCGGGCGAGGCGGAGTCCCTCCATCGGGGGGTCGAGATTGTTCGACCCCGGGCCCTGGGTTGGGCGAGACGGAGTGGGATGTTCTCTGCCTTCACTGGGCCGGATGTGATCATAATTACCGCAGGTGGGCCTGGGCCTTCATGACTGTCGCTTTAAGCGGTTTTGGGAGGTCGTTAATATTTTCCCCCGACACAATCGGAACTATGCGTCGGCGGAAGCATCCTGCAAAAGGGCCAACACCGCAGGCAGCGTTGGGTGCAGACGCAACCTCCTACTCGAAGTCCTCGGCGATGTAGTCCGGATCCTCCTCTGAAGCAACAAAACAGGGGTGAGTACAAAAGTACTCCACAAGTCCAACCCCATCCACGGAGGGGGATACAGCAAGAATATGCATAGGACTCAACAAGGGTATGGTTAAGGTTTATTTGCAATAAAGCTATATTTTTGACACATGCAGGGTTTTATTTAAAAAAAAATTTTGCAATGCATTTTCTTTAGTAACCGAAACATTAAGTCGGGTTGATCCTACACAAAGGATCCAAGTTTTATCTCTACCGGACTCCCCGTCCGCCGTAGCGCACTGCACAACTGCTGGACACTTCCACAAATCCAACACACGCCATAAAAACCAACCATCTCCAAATGCTAGTTATGTGACCAAGCCGTAACTCGTCCAATGACGTGGACACGGCTACCCGGATAGGTTTTAACTCTGCAGAGGTTGTACACTTTTCCCACAAGTAGGGTACCGCAACACGATCGCCTTAGTGATGGTGCGGATCCTAACAAAGCCATTACCCACCTTAGCCAATACTTACTAGTCAACATGGAAGCACCCAAGGGGTTAACGACCCATCCACGAGGCCGAAACCGGGACCTAAGTCACCAAGAGCTTAATCCTTTTCCATGGGCTCCCATCGCTCACCAGCACACCTGAAGCCTAGCAGTTTAGCTAGTGGGGTTTATGCTAAGCCGTTGCCCATACAACGGTCGAGTGGTTGTACGATGGTTGAATTAGGCAAGATGACACATCAACTCGGTCCTTAGCCATGACAAGATGGATATCTCCCAACTTTGCTCAACCACCAAGGTACGAGCTCAACAACCCGACATTTCACACAAGAAACGCCCATCCATCTCATCCATGCACCACCTCTCTCTTTACACCCAAAAACCCAACTGCTCAGTTAAACACACTCACACATTTATTTTCCGAATAAACAAGTGTAGACATGATTGAGTTTGAGTAACGAGTTCCTAAGCCTTCTAGCAGTATTTATCATCTAAACAGAGCAACTCATATTTAGAGACAAATATAGGTCAACAAGGGGTGATCATAACAATCAAGGGGTGGCTATCCAACCATGTCTTGCAATAAAACAATATGCACTTTAGAAAAACAGGCCAATAGGTTGTGTTTGAAAAACTAGGTAGTAAATATGCATCAAAGGATAAGGTTGGACTTGCCGTTCTCAAAGCCTTCCGGGAGCTCCTGCTCGCGGTACTGGTCCTCGGGCTCGGGCTCGCGGTCGAACTCCTGCTCGTGCTCCTCCTCGGGTACTCCGCGATCTACGGTACACACAAACGAGCACACAATAAATAAAAAGGAAAAAGATTTTACCCGTTGAGCTCCGAACAGGAAATGTGAACGGAAAATAGGTAGGAAGGGTATTTTCATGAAATTTGGATATGCCTCGGCGGAAATATATGAGAGGAGGCCGTGGTCGAATTTGGGATCGATTGGAGGAAGTTTGGCGCATGAAATGACGGGTTAGAGGGGTATTAGGGGCTTTAAAATGAAGTTTAGGACTAAACCGTGAGAACAGGGGCCTATTTGTAATTATTTCTGGAATGGTGGAAGGGCTTGTTTGCGAATAAGGGAAACTAGAGGGTTAGATCGTGAGGGGAGGGATTTTATCCCTTTCTTCTTCCTGGGAACAAACAGGAAGTGGAGAGGGGGATGGCTGGCGGTGGGCCGGCCGGCCAAGCTCGCCGGCGGCGAGGCCGAGCGGCGGGCGAGGGAGAGGAGAGTGTGGGGGGCCCATTTTGGCCCTCACCTTGGCCGGCTACTGGTGGGAAGGGAGGGGCGCCGGTGGGCGTCCTGGTGGCGGCGGCGGCGCACGGGCGGCGGCGGTGGTAGGCAAGGGAGGAGGGGGCGCTTGTGGTGATGGTGTGGAGGTGCAGGGGCTCAGCCCCCTTCTTTTATAGGTGGCGCACGGGCAAGCGGAGGCCGAGGCAATGATGGTGGCCAGACCTTTGGCTGGTGGCGTACCGATGTGGTGAAGCTCATGGACGGCATGGCGGCGCGATCGACGAGGGCACAGGAGCGGCGACCGGCGACCAGCGACGCGACGCGGCACGCTCGGCCAAGCGCTTGGCGCCAAGGCGCGAGCGGGCGCGGGCGCGGCGCGCAGCCTGACGCGGTGCGGCCCAGCGCGCGTGCGCGCTGTGCGTCTTGGCACGCGTGCAAGGCAGGAGCGGCGCCTGGCGCCAGGGGAAAAAGGTGGAGGCAGGGAAAAGAAAGGAGAGAGAGAAGAAGGAGGAAGAAAGAGAAGGAAGAAGGAGGAGGAAAAGAAAAGGAGGGAAGAAAGAGAGGAAAAGGGAGGGAGAAGGGAAAAGAGGGGGACGGCGGGGATTGTGGGATTTGACGACACGTGTGATGGACTTGACGGGCACGCGGTGAAAAATACAGGGAACGGATAAAGAGGGTCGACGACGTCGGGGCCGGGACGGCGAATCCGACGGAAAGGAAGAGATTTGACGGGCTCAGCGGTCGGAAAATTTTGGAATGCATTTTTAGCGAGTGATTTAATTTGGTAGATTTTTACGGGCGTTACAAAGCTTATAGTACTCGAGGATACCTCTGAAGAAGTCGGAGGTGGGCACTGCCAAACCCCTCTCCACAAAATGTGCAAGCATCACCGTCTCGTTGGGGTGTTCCTCGAACTGCCACGCATTAGCAAAAGTAGGGCGCCACTCGAGTACCTCTTTCGACTGCAAAAGCTTGGCGTCGACAAGCGCCTGAACAACTTCCTCCTTCATCACCGAATGCTGCCATGTCGCTCCAGGAAGCGGCGGCGCAATCTGGTTCGTCGGCTCCACCTTCGGCGCCGGCAACACCAGCTCCTTCCCCTTCTTTGATTTCACCTTGCCTGCCGCCGTAGCCTTGCTCTGAGCCTTCTCGGGTTTCTTCCCCATCTTCTTGGTGCGCATCCGCCGGTTTCGACCTCAGAAAAATGCTCTCAACCTCGGATCTCTCTCAAGGGAGCAACAATGGCGGCGGCAGCACTAGACAATCGTGACGGCGCAAATGCGGAATAGAAGAGTAGGGAAGGAAGAAAAGCAGATCTGTTACAGTGGCGCGTAAACCTAACCGAAAGGGGGCCCCCATTTATATCTCCGCCACCTCCGGATTCCAAGCGTCAGTTACGCAACGGAAAGGTTTAAAGCAGATTAATTGCCTTAAACACCCAACGGCTACTCTTTTCAACGGGTTTTTGACCACTTCAACGACAAAAATCGCCTAAGTGCTCGGGGGCTGCGGGTACCGTACCCGATGGTCAGATTTTTCTTTTTTCAGCTTACCAAGAGTAAAAATAGCTAAGAAGCAGGATAGACCCTAAGCTTGATTCTTCGACTCAACCTAAGGCTCGGGGGCTACTCCATATGGAGTGCGATTGTCATCGCACTACCATATAAAATTCTTGGAATAAGAAGCAATTCAAAGGAACAAGAAGAGTACCTTCCGGCCACGCGACAGTACTCGAGCACTTCGGACACTGCAACCTCTACGACGAACTACTCGAACAGTGCCCACAGTACTCGAGACTGTGGCGCACGACTACAAAGTACTCGGGGGCTTGTCGGGCATGCATCCCAGGCCCACGAGTAGACCCTGGATGGCCCACTAAGGGATGTACTCAGATATGATCAAGACAAGAGGATAGGCGTATCCCACTCGGACTAGTTAAGTGTGTGTATAGAAACTACTCAGGGCAAACCGAGTAGAACTCTGTACCCGTACTCGACTAGGACTAGAACTTGTAACCCTGCCCTCCCGTGTATATAAGGGCGGGTAGGGACCCCCCTCAAATAGAACAACTCCAAGTACATCTAAGATCAATACAAACAAACACACAGGACGTAGGGTATTATGCGATCTAGCGGTTCGAACCTGTCTAAATCGTGTTCCTTGCGTCACCATTGATTTCTTGATTCTCGACGGCCCTTACCGCACAAAAGACCACCTAGGGTACCCCCTAGGCGGGTTGCCAATTTAAAACACCGACAACACCCTTTTATACTATTTGGTGTCCAGCCAATTTATTAAATCAACTTTATAAACAAGATAATATCAACACCAAAGGAGATATGATTCTTGCCGATTCAGCGTGTTGTTAATGAAAAAGGTCAGCGAAAAACATACAAACACAAGCATTTCAGACAACATATGTATAGTGGTAATTTAATCAAGCACCTAGCATGCGTCACAAGTGGTGTACATTAGGAGGTAGTTAATCAGATGCAACTGCCGCTACACACACCTACTCATCTTACGATCTGAATCATTAGCCAAGCACTGGAATCAAGGTTCCATGACAAATGGTGGATTGTTGGGAGATTGATGGCAACCAAAGACCAAGGAATCGACCAAAAGCTTAGCTCACCTGATCGAGTCCGCCAGGGATGGTTCCTGTACTTGGAGGAGGAGGACACGCCCTTGGTGGGGAGAATCATCGAGAGAGATCCCGCCACCGCTACTACGATGGAGCCCCCGCAAGAAGCACGGCTGATCTCGCAAGGCTACATTTTCTCCTAGCCTGGGATGGCTGATGGATCCCGATGTCGTCTCCCTCGCAGACATGGGGCGGTGGGGTGGTCCTCAACCGCGGATGGCGCCCGGCGCCTGGAGCGGAGGAGTGCGGCGACGGCTGGGCCGACTAGCGGAGGGTGGCGGCGACGGCCGGACCCATCCTCCATCTCTAGGCCGCACCGGCAGAGAAGGAGGGGGCAGAGTGGCTTACCTGAAGATGATCCATACAACGACAGGGATAGTGAGGAAAACCGAGAAGAACTTGACCGGCGAGGATGCCATGGCCACCCCCACACCCGCGCATCCGCCGGATCCACATCACGATGCCCATATCCGATGCGGCGTGGTCGCTGAGGCCCCCCTCGACCCCTAGCCTCACTAGTACTCAGCCCGCGGTGCACGAGGGTGGTGGCGGGTGATCTCACTTGGTGGGGAGATGGAGGCATGCGAGATGGGAACGGGGGGCTAGCAAGGGGAGCAGGGGGAGGGCCGGTGCCCGGAGGATGGGGGACCGGGGGAGGTGGTGCAGGACGGCAAGGATGGGGAGGAGGCGCCAAGGCGTTGGTGAGCTGGGTGCGTCGTGCGGCTTTGTGGGGGGGGGGAGCGGAGGGTTGCGGAGGAGGGAGCGGACGACCGAGGATGATGCGGAGGGCAGAGGAAGGATCACGCGAAGCGCGGGACGATGGGTCGGGGGTGCTCGACATACGAGTAGTTTTCATCTTGGTTTTGATTTTTTTAGCTGTAGTTATGTAGACACACCCATAATCGTCGTAACGAACATGCCCATATGCACCCTATCCATATAAACACCTCTGAAACGCAAGGCTGATGGATCCTCAACGCATCACTTGGCTATGACCACTAGTGTGCTTTTCTCCGGAGAGACGAAAAAACCTCAAGAGTACACACAGAAAACTCATGCATCTGGTGTTGTTTCGACAGCCGCATATTATTACTGCTTGGGTTTATAGGGGTTGTCACTATTTCTATGGATTAGATAATGAGATTTTTGTGGGTATATATTGAACGAAATACCCTTGAAGTTGTACAAAATACAAATACTCATTTCTGTTATTTAAACTCAATACAAGCATGGATACTTATATATATGCACACATAATCGCCCTAAAGAAACACGTCCACATACTCCCTATCCATATAAACATCTCTGACACGGTAGGCTGACGGATCCTCGACACATTCACTTGGCTATGACCAGTAGTCGGGCCTGTGACCGGGGAAACTAATTATCGTGTTAGAAATATCTATCGATCCATTAACGGCGATTTTCTACTTCTACCAATCCACGTTTGACGGTATTTTGATGTTGTGGTATAATGACACACACGATGCATGAAACGAACTTGCTGGGGCCGGCCCGGCTCTATCACACCACCAACCTTGATGAGGACGTAACCATTCGTGCTAAAAATAAGGTGAGCTTGTTCTTATATATTCTTTTAGTTATTTTGAGAATAGATTGCTACCTAAAGATATTATTATAATTAGGAACCATGGAGGACCATGCAGTACTTGAAGAGAGGCGGAGAGGACCAGCAAAGGACATCCAAACCAAGTTGGAGGTCCAAACTATATCGAGTTCGAGTCCACCTCGGAGTCCAGAGCAGTCCGCCTTAGAATTGACGCGCAGATCACATACAAAGTCCGTTTTGGATGTTCTATATATGCATGGAAAGCTAAGAAGATACACTTTTTAATGGCACAAGTCGCATGTCAAAATTCCATCTGAGTCAACAGAAATCGTCGAAATAAGTGGACTTACAGAATCTGCCAGAGTGCTACGTCACCTTTTGTCGGGCTTCAGGCCTTGTAAGTTTGCTTGGGACTTAGGCCCAAGTTGTTGTGCGCCTCAACCAGGAGGAGAACGCGCTAAGGGTGCCCTAGGTCGTCCTTCCCCGTAGCCTCCACCTCTTGGATGTATAAAACTCAATAGCCAGCACCCTAGACACTCAGGTTTTACTTAGATTAATTTGTCTTTGAACAGTTTCGCCGTTTATAGGTTTGTGAGATCCCAACTCGTGTGCTTCATATTATTAACAATATTCAGATTGCATCTACCTTGTTCTTGCTTGTGTTCTTCAATTCGCATACATGGATTAGCCTTCGTGGCGAGGTCAACCGAACTGCACACGGTTGATAACCAGAGGAGAAGTAGTGCTTCGATTGCGGGGTTTGAATCTTACTGATTGGAAGCCGGATTGAGTGCATGTGTTGCTACTCCACCAAATCATCCTTACCTGACGGAAGATCGGCCCCTAGTTCCCATCAAACCACCTTGTCTCTCGTCTTCTTCGTGACAGCACTGATGAGGCAGCAGCTGCCCTCATACGATCGGTGCCGAATCAGAGCCGTCCCGGCCCGTGCAAAAGGCATGCTTGCATTGATACCTGCGAGGCTATAAATCGGATTCATCTTACCTGCCGCCGGGTATGTTATTCAGTGAAACCCATCTCACGATCACAACCGGACACTGCTGTGGTGAGACATTGGAGCAAGCCAATATGACCATCAACCTATGAACATTTCTACACAGTAGTCTGATGCACCGCTACGCCAGAATGCACAATGCAGTCTGTTGGGTGGAAAGAAGTAGCGCGTTAGTAAAAGCAAACTTTTATTACTCGTTCACTGCAGATGGAACGACCTACACAGTAGTAGTTATAGCTCGTTGTTGTGAGCAGGAGTTCGAAGAAATTGAATCATTTGTATTCTCTTTGGGGTCCTCCTCTTTCATTTTCCATCACAAGCAAAATAAATTTTTTATTACGCGTGTTTGGTTTCACATGTATGCAAATATGACAACACACAGCAGAACCGGGCAAATGGGAGAAAAAATAGGATCCCTCCATCTCACCTCGCTTGCATTGGTGTCTCTCAAAAAACGTGCATGCACCCTTCATTAAGTGCTGTTTAGACAGCCATATGTTACTACTACTAGATAATGTGATGTTTTGTGGGTATTGAACGAAGTACCTTTATATGTTGTTTAGCGAGAACACTACTAATGGCCATGGATGATCGCTGTTGTGGTGCACATATAAGATACTGGAGCGAACCAAATGGAGTTGTTGTGGTGCACATATAAAATATTTGAGCGAACTAAATGAAGCATGAGTTTCCTTTAGGGATTAAGGTGATTAGACTTAGTAATTAGACTGCCTACTTTTCCTTTCTCTGAACAAGAAGCTCATGCATATTCCGATTGAGGTAGTTTAGACACGCACCTTTTCTTTGGCAACAGCGATAGCTGAAGGCAAGGCATTTTATTGGTTTTTAAAGCAGAAACAAGCTCAAGACCTTTAAATAGTCAACTTCTTTCTCCTAACCATTGACAAGCAAGTCTTTGTAATGCTAGCAGTGCCTTTTCCCGGGTAGGCAAGGAAGTATTGGAGTGCTTCGTTCGTAATAGTACTTCAACCTCTACACAAGTTTTCTAGAAAAACTCTTAATACAACTTCCACACAAATTTTCTATAGAATTTTTTAATAAGTTTTGTGGTGAACTTCTAAAAGGATTCTAGAAACTTTTTTTCAGAAATCCTATAGTAAAGGAAAGGGCCAGAGTGGCTGGAGTAGAAAAGGTAGGATGAGTGTGGAGAGAGAGAGAGAAAATAGAAAACTTAGTCATTTTTAAAAAGTAGGGGTAAAATCACAAATTGGAGAAAAGTGAGGGTAAAATCACAATTATACTTTAGAATAGGGGTAAAAACGCAATAGCTCTAAAAGAAAACAAAAAGGATTGGGTAGGACTTAGGAGTAGTATAAGAAGGTGATGCGTGTGGAGAGAAGGAAAAAGAGAAAAGAAGAAGGAAAGAAAAAGAGAGAATATAATCCTAGCTCGACTTGATGATATAGTTACAAAGTAACTAACACTTCATGGTTACACCGTATATCCGATTTGTAAACTGTTTGCACCATAATATTTATTATGATTTTATCAACAAAACAAGATTCATTTTAAACATATTTTAGCAAAAAAACTACTGACATGTGGACCCCACACATGATGTTCTCTAGATTTTGTTCAAAATAGTAGTGGCCTGTAGCTTTAGATGACGATCAGCTACTTGAATGTTGGTACAAATGAGCTATCAGAGAGTTGTACATAGGTTGAACTGAATTTGTCAACAGAAACAAAAAAGATAAGCAAAAGTAGATACAGGTACGCCGCACTAGTGGCTGTTGCGAGTTAGAGTGCGGGCTGCATCGTCTAATGATGGTACCTGATGGATGTTTTATGGCTCCCGTGATGGCACTCGACATGTCCTCTTCTGCGGCGAGTCGGCGAGGCCAGCTTCAGAAAGGCCACGGCAAGCTGGTGGTGACACTATGGTTGCCACGGCTATAGAGCTCGCCTGCCAAGGCATCACTCCATGGATCCAGGCGTGAGCTTTGTTGCGGAACAGAAGATGTTGATGTGAGGAGAAAATTTCAGCAATAAGGAACTGGCAGTGCCATTTTTTCATGAAAATAATTATTATAGTGAGCTGGAGCATTCGGACAATGTGGAAAGATTTTTCGATAAATAAACCTTTATTGATCTCAGAAAGTTACATCAACATGGTACAATTAAACTAAGACTACTCCTGATCTCTGCATAGGTAGGATGCACGCAGCCTAAAATTATTGTAAATAAAAAGTAAAAGTAAAGAGCAACATGACAGCCGACATCATGCCTTGGCGAGTTACAATATGCCAGCTATCTTTAACCTCATGTTCCACCGTAGCAACACTTGAACGTAAAATAGGTGCTCCCAAAGCAATGCATTTCCAAGAAGGGAACGACATACATATATGCCGCCGTTGCCATGATCCAAACCAGTGAAGATCAGACCATAGGTTTCAACAAGGAAGCAACTATTTGCCATTGCCGGGTCCAACAAATTAAGCCTATTCCTAGGGATTTCGTCCCAGATTCGAAGAACCGGTACTAGAAGAGCACCACCGAATCAAAGTCCTCTGAGTGTTGTTGCCCCCTCTTTCCGAGCTGGTGCCGCCATGCTTCCTGGTCTAATTTCAACCGTAAAACGGCCAAATGAACACCACAACCAACGACCTTATTTATAGGTGCCACCCAATATGATGATAATGTCACTAGCGAGCCGATTGGCACACACGCCCAAAATTCATAGGGTCCATCCGAGGAAGATTATGGACAGCCGATGTAAGTGAATCCGTGATTCGACCAAGATGACTCTAGCCTACAGGCTAGTATGGAGAGCCCTCAACTAGTGAAGATGATGCAGTTGTAACTTGTAAGAAGTAGCTGCAGTGACGTTGATGGCCCACCGGAGAGAGGAGATGAAGCCATGTACCGAAATGCGCTTCCCGGGGCCAGCTGAGCTGGCTCCACCCGCCACCGCGACACCCAATGGCTGTTTGAATTTTTAGTTCCTTTGTTCCGTTTTGCATCTGTCACAACCGGTTTTAAACAAATAATACCTATATGTCAGGATCTAGTTCCATACATTTAGTGACATCGTAAGTGAATAACAGAACCATTATCATGTAAAGAAAGATAAAAAGAGTATATCAGAGATTTACAGCTTAATTCTGGAAACGAAGGCTTCAAACTTCACACGCAATTGACTGGGGGTTGCGTACGCGTAGAACTCAACACCATCTTCACAACAACTTAATAGCAGCTTCTTCTTCTGAGCAATATTGGTTATAGCAAGGGTGAGCACATGTCATACTCAGCAAGTGTGGAAAAAATATGAATACAAGGTTTAAACAGGGAAAGGCTTACTAGTTGATTGCATTAAGCATTTTTAGTTGGTCAAATTTTATTAGCACCTGATTACTAAGGTATAATTATATACCACCCACGTTAACATAAAGAAAGGCCATAAGCATAGGGCTGAAACATAACCATAACATAAAACATGATTTAAATCCATCTTCAAGTTCAATTATCATGTGAGGGTCTAGACCGCTCTTGACCGTGAGCACGGCTGATTTATCAGTTTTACACTATGTAGAGGTTGTACATCTTTACTCACAAGTCGTGTTTCCCATGTCGCCAAGGTACACTACAAGAAATCTTCCGACCAGTGATGAACAAAAAGTATCATAAACGTGTATTTTGCGTCATAAACCATAATTTATGATGCGGAAGTGACGAAAATCCTTCGTCATTAGTCGAGCGTCATAAACCGTGACTAGTGACGTTCCTTATTTCTATGTGTCACTAAGATAATGATGAATGAAAATTTGTCCCACATGTCGTCATAAACCGGCTCCTACGTAGCATGCCACGTCGGACCACAGTCTAATGTGGCATGACGGTTGTGACGAACTATTTCGTCATAGATTGAATTAGGCCTAGTTCTTGTTGGACCGAGCCCAATAATTACTGTCGTCATAGATTGATTTAGGCCCAACTTGTTGTACTGAGCTCAATAATTGCTATCATCATAGATTGATTTAGGCCCAATTCTTCTTGAACCGAGCCCAATAATTGCTGATGTTATAATTTGGTTTAGACCCAATTTTTATTAGATCAAGCACAACATATGCTGATGTCATATATTGATCAGGAGCTTGAGTGCTGCAAGCGAGCAGGAAGTCTCCAGTTCCTCGCCAGCCGCTGTCGACCCGTCTCGTGATGGATTAGTTTCGCTCCACTTCTTAGCATGTTGCGCGATTTCATGTGACATGTGGATGTCGTCATGGATGCCGTGCTCATCTGCAGATTGTGGTCATCGTGGGGCTGCTCTCGGTGTGTTGGATGATGATTTTTCTTTACTTCAAGTAGCCCAACTGTTATGGCAAACGCACTCTTTTTTCATTTGTAAAAAACACAAAAAATGGCTGATTAATTCGGTTGATCTGCACTGGTGGTCTGATGGAACCCAAACATGATTGGGTAGACGATGCTTCCTATTGCTGATCTTCACGTATGTTTTGTACAAGATGTTCAGGTGAGACAGTTGTGAAGTTTAAAAGATTATTACTGTCATGTCATCTTAAAAATACTGCTCTAAATTTTTAAAATTACTTCTTTATGTTTGAAAATTACTTCTTTGAACAATAATGATGCCAAACCAGAGAGTGAGTAATCTTACAGAACAAGTAATAATTTTGTCACAATTGTGTTTACATAAGCAACTGGAATAATTTTCCATATACACAAGGAATAATCTTTAGAACCCAAAGGAATAACTTTGTTAGTGTTTATACATACAAACAGAGTAATTTTCCATAATCTAGAGACCAAAGAAGTAATATGTCCGCGCTTTTGCTCCCAAAGACCCATATCCCAAACAACCATGTATGGATTTTTACAGTTGCAGCACCAATCTGACGGGATTTTACGGTCAGAAGTGCTTGCCGGAGCAAAGGAGTAATTCATGCATGTCATAAACAAAATAAGTAAAATAATGTAACCAAATGGAAACTACAACGTGATATATGTCCAGAAGTAAAAGGACTGCTTCGTGGGCATGTAAGTAAAATTGTATCAAGATTCTAATGTCCATGTGCAACTAGTTACTTCTAATATAAACGAAAAATGCTCCTATCAGCAATTGATTCAACTACCTACATCGAACAATTCCTAGTGTTATGATATCTAGTGCACTCCTTTGTTCAGCTTCACTTGTTTGCTGTTCCATCAAGTCTGTGCAAGTGGTAGATGAGAATAGGCCTTTCAGGTCAGGCAGTAGTAATTTTCATCCGCCAAGGAATAATATAGCTCTTGGCAACACGGCAACACCTGTGCCGTGCTGCACGCCACAGAGATGTATTGCCTTGCATACACTACAATTGTGCGTCCAGGTTCATAGATCGTCAGCGAGAGAAGTGTATACTGGTCAACTCATCCGGGCAACAACTAGGCCAGTAAAAGTCGCCTTCTTTTTTGCTGCTGTTTTGATTTCTTTATCATGCAAATTAAGGATTAATTCCTTAACGGCATATCCTGGAATCACGCTTTAATTTTACATGCAGGTTCTCCCCGTCTCTCTCTTCCTCTCTCAATCGCACATCACTACCGGAAGGCCCAAAAACACTCGGCAAAACGTTTGCCGAGTGTAACACTCGGCAAACGACACACGGCAAACTTTGAGTCGGCAAAGTTAACTTTGCCGAGTGTTTTATGTCGGGCACTCGACGAAGCTTTCGCCGAGTGACAAAAAACACTCGGCAAACATATTTTTCGAAAAAAATAAAAAAACAAAAACGCCGGCCGCCACCACCACCGGCCTCCACCACCGCCACCTCGCCACAACCGCCGCCCACCACGCCACCTCGCCACGGTCATCGCCCACCGGCCTCCACCACCGCCACAACTGCCACCCGCCACCACGCCGCCTCGCCACGGCCGCCGCCCACCACGCCGCCACATCCGCCGGGGAGAAGGGGAGGGCGGGCTGCGCGTCTCCGGGTAGAAGGGGAGGGGACGCCCGGCCACCCACTGCCACCCGCCAAGGAGAAGGGGAGGGGGCCACCCGCCGCCACGCCACCTGCCGCCGAGTTGAAGGGGAGGGGGCGACCGGCCGCCGCCGGATCCGGCCGCGAGGGGAGGGGATCCGGCAGGAAGGGGAGGAGCCGCCGCCGAATCTGGAGGGTAGAGGTGCCGGGGGAGAGGCGCCGGAGAGAAGGGGGAAGGGAGTGGCCGCCGGGGGAGGGAGCGGCCGCCGGGGGAGGGAGGGCCGCCGCCGGATCCGGCCGCGAGGGGAGGGGATCCGGCCGGGAGGGGAGGAGCCGCCGCCGGATCTGGAGGGGAGAGGTGCCGGGGGAGAGGCGCCGGAGAGAAGGGGAGGGAGTGGCCGCCGGGGGAGGGAGCGGCCGCCGCCGGATCCGGCCGCGAGGGGAGGGGATCCGGCCGGGAGGGGAGGAGCCGCCGCCGGATCTGGAGGGGAGAGGTGCCGGGGGAGAGGCGCCGGAGAGAAGGGGAGGGAGTGGCCGCCGG